>NC_057812.1:486826109-486980247 GCF_018294505.1 Triticum aestivum | reverse complement strand
GTCGCTGGGTGGCTGTAGGCGGGGGCCGCAGCCGGAGGGGTGGTGTGCGGCCCGACCAAGTACAGGGAGATGCCTTGGACGGCCGTCACGAGGTCCCGCAGGGTGCTTGTCATCTCCTCCGGCGTGAAGACGGAGGTTGTCAGCGGCGCGGACGTGATGGGTGCCGGGGGCGGTGAGGAGCCCGCGGTGGTGACCGGGCCCGATAGCGTGGAGGCCCCGGCGGTGGTCATCGGGGCGGACGTCATCGGCGCGGTGGTCATCGCCGCGAAGGCGGAGATGGGCAGCGGCGGCGATGGTGTTGACGAAGACATGATCGGACCACAGTCTCTGGATACCAAATTGGTAGAAACTAGGGTTCTAGCCGGTCTAGGGCGTAGCCTGTAAGGGAAGGGGGGAGGAGGTCGGAGGAGATTATGTGGCGGCTGGCGGTTGGGTGCCGTCCTTGCGGCTGGTGCAATGGCGGCAGACGCAAGAGGCAGCTAGGGTTTAGGTCTCCCGGCTCCCTAAGGGAAGCCGAGCAAATATTGATTGCTTCTTGCTTGATTAGATTGATACATCTCTTCTTCTTATATAGAGAGGTTTACTTGACTCCTAAGCAAACGATCCTAATACGATAGATAATTGGGCTAAGCCCCTAATAATGATTAAGATACTTGGGCCATAACCCACTGGGCTAAGCCCCTAATATGCTGGTCATAACAAACACCCTTCTGCCAATCTGCAAAATTAGAGTAAGAATTTTAACAAATCAGTAAACAAAGGAATACGAGAACTTCAGATAAAGGGGGAAAATGATCCAAAAATATAAATCTGATAATATAGAAGGGAATATTAGTACAATGGAATTAGTTTTTTTTTTTGTTTACGTATGTAACTAGCCTTATATGACTATATTTTTATATATTTTAGTGATCTTGTAGATTTTCCATATTATGATTTCCCCACCTTTTCTGAACTTTTCCTTTTTCCTTTATTTTTTTATCTGTTCCTCATTCCTATTATTTTTCACACAATGTTTTCATTTTGTACAAAATCGTTCCCTTGTTTTTTTAATATTTTATGGAATTTGTTGGATTTCAACTTTTCAAAATTGGATGATGCTGACTCGGGATTTTACTCTGGACATAGTTCCATGGGTGAGGGTGTGGGTGGGGTGGTTAATGTACACTTACCTCTGAAGCTAACTTGTGAATTTTTTTATCTTGTAGCACATTTCACCTTACTTCTTTCATTTGTTTGGCCACATACTTCTACACTAGAACTGGTACTGCCTAGGAGATTATTGGCCATTTTCAAGGCATATGAAGCTTGTTCAGTGCACATTTTAGTAATGTATTGGAATTTGGCATATGAAGTTTGAGCATAATATTTGCTAAGAGTAAATTGATGCATGTTGTTGGAACATACTCTAATTACCATTGGCCTGCTAGAAAGTAATACTTGAGAATTCTGATAGGGTTGTTGATCGAGGGTGAAGCCCTTTATGTAGTAGGGATAACTTAGCTGTCAAGCCAACTGAAGCATGTACAAAGTGGACTCTGCAACATCCAAATCTGGAATCAACCTAATATGATTACTCGGGATACAAGATAGGGACTCTAGCCACTTTTGGATCCGGCCAGGGCCGGATCAGAGGGTGGTGCGGCCAGGGCCAGTGTTTTTGTTGCCAGGTATAGTGGTGTTGACTGATTAATGTAAAAACTAGGCCACCACAATATAACAAACCTTAGAAGAAAAGCAGAAGAGCAGATTAAAAAATGTTAACAAAAAATAAATCTATAATAAAAAGATAAGAGAAATATCGCTTGCCCAGCCACCCTATTGGACCTGGCCCATGACTCCAGGCCCTGATCGAAACCTTGACACTTTGACGCAACATCTATCATTAGAATGGCTCGGAGTGTTATAGAAGTGGCTGGTTGGATAGAGAAAACCAAGCTTATGTACCAAGAATACCTTACGTACCTTACGTATGCCTAAATTGTTTCTCACGGTAATTTAATCATATTCACATTAGTTACTTCTCAAAGCAATATGAATCATGACTAAATATAGCAGTGCACAACACTATATCTTTGTTTGAGCTATAAGTTCTAGAAAATTATTTTGTCAATTTAGATTATAGTGTATTAACTAATTAAATCTAAATGGCTACCACAATAAAATATACCAGTTTCTGAAAATATATTGTTACATTTTTTGGAAGCAATAAAAAAGTGGTTCATTTGGAAGAATAACAGATAATCATTCCAGATATAATTTGGAGCAGTAGACGCTGGTTGGACGAAAAATAAGGACGCTTGCTTCATAGGAATTGTACAGGATAATATTTTTCTACAACTTCTCAAAGAAACAAAAGAAACCATGAGCTCTCATCTAATGGGAAAACCTTCTAAAATTCCAAGCATCCCCTTTTATTCTCTATGCATTATCTCTCTAATTAAACATCCCCTAATCTCAAAATTTCCACATTCTTGCGTGTGCTGCATCATGTTACAAATTCATCTTTTGTGTGGCATCAAAATGCATCTACTTATAAATTGTGTGTTTTAACAGTGTTCATATAAATTTAAATACATGTGTTCCCCAGAGTTCCATGTGAAGTGTAAAAAGTCGATTCAGATAGGCAATATTTTTTCCTTTTATAAACATAATGAACAAACTATGTCGAGAGTGAGTGATAGACAATTTTTACAGACCTTAAGTTTGTATATGCCAATAATTTTTTTTTCTTCGAGAAAACGCAAAGGACTCTTTGCGTTTCATTTCATTGAAAGATGAGAAGATACAATCCTCCTAGGAGGTGGTGGTTACATGGATTGGCAACCTATCAGTGGACATCCCAGTTAGTGGGGAGGACTACCCTGAGACCCAAAGCGCCAGCTTGTGCCCAACATTTGGCTTCGACCTTAACCCTATCTACGAGTGCGGTAACCGAGGGGCGCGCATTCTCGAAGACGCCTCGTTGCGTTGTTTCCAAATCATGCAAGGGACGAGCATGACGATAGATTGCAGGCCTTTCCGTAGCGCATGTGGGGTCTGCCCTTTCATTTGTTGCCACCAGTCCGTGAGGGTGGGCTCATTGCTTGGCGGTTGAGAAGGTATCCTCGCCCAAGCCAGCAAGTCGTGCCAGACCTGCCGCGTAAACGGGCATTCTAGGAGCAGGTGCCACATTGACTCTGGGGCCTGATCACAAAGGAGGCATCGTGGATGGTACTGTAGGCCGCGACGGGCGAGTCTATCCGTCGTCCAACACCGGTCCTGGCTAGCCAACCAGTGAAAGAAATGGACACGGCGCGGTGCCTAGCTCTTCCAGGTAAGCTTCTAGGAGGGGCATTTCATGGATCCATGGAAGGTTGCGGCGTAGCATGACCGTGCCGTATAGGTGCCGCTAGCCGTCCATCTCCAGAGCATTCAGTCAGGCCGGTTTGATAGGCTGATGTGCTGCACGGCCTGCCACAATCTGAGATATTGGCCAATCTCATGGATCCCTATCACTCCTTGAATGTCACGAGCCCAAGCATTGCCCGCTAGGCCTGCGACCACCGTTCTTGACTTGCGTCGCCGTTTGGGAATGCATTGGTAGAGTGCGGGTGCGAGTTCACGCACGGACTGATCGTTGAGCCATCGGTCATCCCAAAACAGTGCCGTCTGTCCATCGCCAAGCTCCATGGTCGTTGATGCGAAGAAACACGCGCTCCTCGCGAGAAAACTGGAGGTCGAGGCCTCGCCATGCGCGGTCGTCGTCCGTGTGGGAGAACCACATCCAGCACAGGCGCAACGCTAGGCCAGCACGCTCCAGGTCCTGGACCCCGAGTCCGCCGTACTCGAGCGGGCGGCACACACGTCGCCAGTTGACGTGGCAGTGTCCGCCATTAGCAGCAGCGCGCCCAACCCACAAAAAGCCGCGCTGGATCTTTTCGAGCTGTCTCAAGGTCTTCTTGGGCGGCGCGAACGCGAGCAGTTGATGTATCGGGATCGCGGCGAGCACCGATTTGACCAAAGCCAGCTGCCTGGTTTTGTTCATGAGCCATGCTTTCCATGTGGGGAGCCGAGCAGCCACTGAGTCGACGAGGGGTCGTAGTTGGGCAGCTGAGGGGCGGCGTAGCGTGAGAGGGATGCCAAGATAAGTAATGGGCAGCTCCGCTTTCGCGCATCCCACTTGATCAATTGTTGCATCTGCCTCGGGGTCGCCATTGAAGGTAGTGGCGGAGCTTTTGGCATAGTTCACTCGGAGGCCGCTAGCTTCACTGAATATGGCCAGGATCACGCGGACGGCCTCCACGTCGCCTTGCGTGGCGTGGCAGAATAGCATCACGTCGTCTGCGTACAAGGATATGGCCGGAATGTCTCGTCGGGGGTGCAGCCGCTGCAATATGCCGGCGTCGTGGGCGCGGCTGATTAGGCGCCCAAGGATGTCCACGGCGAGCACGAAGAGCTGCGGAG
Source organism: Triticum aestivum (assembly GCF_018294505.1). Classification (NCBI taxonomy): domain Eukaryota; kingdom Viridiplantae; phylum Streptophyta; class Magnoliopsida; order Poales; family Poaceae; genus Triticum; species Triticum aestivum. The sequence continues at coordinate 486,975,801 of NC_057812.1, read as the reverse complement.
ATACGGGGTCTCCCTGGCGCAGCCCGCAGCGATGCCAAACTGGCGGTCCTGGCTCACCATTGATCATGATCCGAGTGCTCGAAGATGATAGCAAGATCGCGAGCCACTCCCTGAAGCGAGGTCCTAATCCGTAGTGGCCAAGAGCCTCGAAGACGAAGGGCCATGATAGGGAGTCGAAGGCGCGCGTTAGGTCTAGCTTGAGCATCACTTTCGGAACCCCAAGTTGGTGCAGCAGCTTCATCGACTGCTTGACGAGGACAAAGTTGTCGTGCAGGCTCCGTCCCAGAATGAAAGCGTTCTGGTTGCGGCTGACCATGTTTCCCAATCTGGGCGCTAGGCGGAGCGATAGCACCTTCGCGAAGATCTTCGCCACAAGGTGAATGAGGCATATTGGCCGGTAGTCGCGTAGTTGGCACGCGCCTGCCCGCTTTGGGAGTAGTGTCAAGAGGGCATGGTTGAGCTTGCTGAATCCACGACCGTGCAGCTCAAAGACGTCGAAGAAGTCTTGCTTGATGATGCTCCAGCAGGCCCGCAAGAATTATGCGGTAAATCCGTCCGGCCCCGGCGCTTTGCGAGCCGGGAGGCGCTTGACGGCGTCCCAAATCTCCTCCGGGCTGAATGGTGCCTCGAGGTTAGCCAGGTCGTGGGGCTCGATGATCTGCGATAGATCCAGCGTGTGGTTGCGGGCGGCGAAGGAGCCAAGGAGCTCGTCAAAGTACGTGAAGGCCGCTTGGGCCATTCCCTCCTGATCAGTGATCACTTGTCCATCGACCACAAGGTGGAATATGTGATTCTTCTGTCGGCGGAATGAACATTGCCGGTGGAGGAAGGCTGTGTTAGCATCGTCGTCCTTGAGCGTGGTGATCCACGCCCGTTGCCTCGCGATCGTGCGCTTGAGAGAAGCCAGCCCCAAGTATGAGATCTTGAGCTGTTTCCGCAGCCAATCTTCCGGGGGAGAGAGCGTGCGGTCTTCCTGGGCTTTGTCAAAGCGCGATATGAGCTCGCGGGAGATGGCCATCTTGTCACGAATGCAACCCTTGGACTTGGCGCTCCAACTCGTCAGTGTGCGGGCCGTGCTCTGAAGGCGCAGCATGAGACGCCGGAAAGGGTCCGGGTCGTGCACCGATCCCCAAGCCGCGGCAACCGTGTCGTGGAATCTGTCAAGCCGCAGCCAGAAATCCTCAAAGTGGAACCTCTGATGCGCTACATGCGTGGGTGCGCAGTCAAGGAGGAGCGGGCAATGGTCGGACATGACGGAGGCGAGGCATCTCAAGTGGCAGTCACCATGCGCGTCCTCCTAGTCCACGGTGCAAAACACGCGGTCCAGGTGCACCAGGGTGGGCGGAGCTTGCTCGTTGGACCACGTGAATCTTCTTCCATTGAGGTATACCTCCTTGAGCGCGAGGTCGTTGATGAGGCGGCGGAATCTTCCCATCATGCGGCGATTCAGGTTGCCGTTATTCTTGTCTTCATCGCGTAGGATCAAGTTGAAGTCACCGGAAAGCATCCATGGCCCAGGGCAGTCCGCGCGTATATCGCGTATCTCCTGCAGAAAGGCGATCTTTTCCGCGTCCTCTTGGGGGCCGTAAACGACGGACATCCACCATGGCGTGCCATTGGCCGCGACCACTCTTGCAGTGACGGCGTTTGTGGTGAACAGGGGGTCAGTGATCGACACGACCCTGCTCTTCCACGCGAGCAGGATGCCTCCCCTTGTGCCGTTCGCCGGGAGGTACGTGTAGTCGTCAAACTCTGAACCGAGGGCATTGAGGACAACGGACGAGCACATCAAGGCCATTTTAGTTTCTTGTAGGCATACAATAGAGGCTCCGGTGGTGTTAAGCAGCGATCTAACGGCATAGCACCGGGCACGCGCGTTAAGGCCACGCACATTCCATGTAGCTATCTTGATGTCGTGATCCATGGGTGCATATGATCGACGGGGACGGACATCGCAATAGCCTTATGGCGAGCCGGCCATCCGAGCGGTGGCCGTCGCAGCAGCCGCGGTAGAGAAGTCCGCGGGTAGCTCTCGGTCTACTAGGGCAGCGATGGCCGTGAGCACCGAGAGCGGGATGGGCGCCGCAAACATGTCGTCGTACGCCTTCATCTCGGCAGCGGTGATCCTTTGGTTGGTCCCGACAATCCCGAGCGTGCGGAGGACCTGAACTTGCGCGCGGCGGGCAGCAGTGGGTAGCATAGCCGACGAGACGGCGGTGGTGGCCGATCGACCACGTCTGGGCGTGAAGTTCAGCGGGCAGCGCAGTTTTTTCCCTGGGGTTGGCAAAGCCGCGGTAATGTGCTTCGTTGAGGCTGCGAGAAACTCGCCTAGAGTCCAAGTCTCGGCGTGCAGGGGCGTGCGCGAGATCGGCGCAGCGTGATTGGCGGCGACGCAAACCTCCCCGGTGTCGGACGTGGGGAGCCATGCTGGGTCCCGTCAGCATGGGTGCAACGAGGCCCACGGCAGCCTCCTGCATGGTGGGTTGGGCTTGGGGCGTGGCCGGCCGTGACTCGGGCGTCGGGGGCGCGGGATTGGGCGGTTGCGAGTCTGTCAGGGACAGCGCGCTTGTCTCCGCGTGGGGTCCGATGTGTAGGCAGTCACCGTCACCAGGGCACATCTCCCTAGTCGCTGGCGGGGGGGGGGGGGTTGTAGCTTTGGCCCGACCGAGCCGCAGAATGGCCCACCGATGCTGGCGGCGTCAGGAACCACGCTGACGGCGTCCAGATCCTGACAATGCATGGGATCGGGCGAGCCAGACGTGGCCCCCACGCGATCGTCCTCGAGCGCGCCGTTCCTAGCCGGGTTCGAATCCCGCGCTGGTTCTGGTGAGTTCGCAGCCAACGGGAGGTCGCCAGCTGGGGCCTGGCCCGCCACCATGCCCATAATCGGGGCCGCAGCAGCCAAAGTGGCGCTACCAACTGGCGCAGTCGTCGTGGTCGCAGGGACAACTGCGTCCCCGACAGTCTTATCCACAGGGCCCGCCTGCAAAGTGCCCCTTTGTGATCCTCTGCCTCTTCCTTTTCTGGCACATCGACGAGGGGGTGGGTCCCCTGCTGGCCAGGCCACGATGCCATGCAAAGATCCTGGCCCAGTACGGACGGCGGCGCGCCCTCGCCGGCGGGAGCAGGCCAAGCATGCGACACGGCGAGTCCGTCCACACGTCCGGGCCGGTCTTGTGCCCGCCACAGCGCGTCGTCCATCGCCATGCCATCAGCGCGGCCGGGCGGCGGAGCGTCCGTACCCCGGCGGCGCGCTCTACCTTGGCCGGGTCCTGGTGCGCGGTTGCGGTTGTCGTGGGCACCGTCGTGCGCACCATCCCCACCCTGTCCCGTTCCATGCTGGCCGCGGAGAACTGGAGCACTAGCTGGCTCGACGCGGGCCACAGCAATGGCAATGGGGTAAGTGAGGGTCCTGATGGTGGGCTTGTCGGAACTCAGGCGCGCAGGGATCTGCTCGACGATCTCCAGAACGGCGACGCGGTGGATGCTGTCGGGGTGGTGTGTGCGCGCGGCCAGCTTGAACGTCGCAAGATTGGCCCTGGAGCGCATCTTGGGGTGAAGGCGCTCTATCCAGCAGCTCGTGCCCAGGACGTGCTCGGCGGTGGATAGGTGCCAAGCCTGCGCCGGAACGCCGCGGAGCTCCGGCTCGACGCAGTACTCAAAGTCGCCGGAGCCGGCGTGGGCTAGTTTGCTCCATGGCCTGAGGGAGAGCGAGAATCGCGGCGAGTTGATGAAGTGCTCTCCGTCGAGGCGGCGCTTGGTGGTGTGGGAGCTGAAGAGGATTAAGAAGTCCTCGGGGTGGTGCTCATGCACGGTGAAGTCGTCGTCGACCAGCTCAAACGTGTTGATGAGCACAGCGGAGACCTCAGCGCTAGACACACGGTGCTCATGCACGGTGAAGTCGCCGTCTGGCGCGTGGCAGCATCCACGTCAGAGGGGCCGACGTGGTCGTTGGTGGTGCGGGCACGTCCGGCGGCGTCGCGGCGCCTGTTCTCGCAGGAGCGAGAGTCGTGGCCAGACTCGAGGCATCGACGACAGCGGATGTCATTGGTGCAGTCTCGGACCTGGTGGCGATGGTCGAGGCAGCGGAAGCAGAGCCCCGCGACCTCCTCCAGCGACGGGCTGCGATGGCGCAGCGGCGGGGGGCTTGGCCCGGACGGGGACGCGAGTACCAATAATTACCGCTTTATCTGACCAAACTATAGTGGAAACTAAAACGTGAGTACGGATGAAAATATATTTAGGTGAGACATTGCACAAATAATAAAATACAACTACATACGAACATTATGTAGGTAGAATCCAAACATTCATTTTTGATTTACTTTATAATAGAAATGTAGGCGTAGCAATCTGAATAACATATAACAAATATAGTGTTCGCATGGTAAAATTAGGATACAATCTTTCTCCGAAGCTTTAAATGGTTGAGAAATGGACTACTAACACAATAACATAAACATCTAGCCGCGCAAATGCGCGGGTCACCCTTCTAGTTTTATTAAAACAGCAAGCAAAATGAAAATAAAATGACATTCTAAGAATAGCACAACTTATGTACCCCACCCACCATATGCGCCCCCACATAAGAGTTCTTGTTTCTTTCTTGTACTATTTCATGGTGGAACATATTTTAGTAGTTTGTTACCATATTAATTGATAACTCGTGGTACATGTTCTGAGTCAAACTCAAGCCTTTTCTTGATAACTTATTTTTATATTATATTTGAGAATGCAGATTGTGAGACCTCAACCGGATACTTCAGCAAAACAAGGTCATGCTATAACACCTGGAACAATCGTCAGGCTTCAACATATGAGGACTAGAAAGTGGTTGCACAGCCATCTGCATGCTTCTCCCATTACGGGGAATCTGGAGGTCAGTAACTCTTGTGACTTTCTTCTAATTTCAGGTCATGCATGATATGGTCCTTGTACCATTAGAAAACTTTTATTACTTTTAATTGTAGAAACAGTTTTAGCTGCAATTTTAGTTCTTACGTGTCCAGTTTGGTGGAGTAATTCTCATTGAAGTGACAAAATGGATGTATCTGCTGATTCAGTGGCCTATTATGTTAGTTGGTGGGGTCAACGGCCACATATGGTGTATGTCATCATTTAACGGAGTGGATTAAATTAACCAGTCTTTGTATAATTAGGCAGATACTTCTTTTGGTTTTGAATTGTCAAAAAAAGTATATCATATAAGTGAATTAAACTACTTAATTTCAAGAGTAAATTACTCTGGGTGACTATTTATTTGAGTGTGTTGAATAGGTTACCATCCTTCTTATTTGCACTTGGATCACCAATGTGCGCGGTAGTGCTGTACCCACTCATTTCGGTCAGTGCCTATATGTGCAAGTTAATAGAGTGGTAACCTATTTTACACACTCAAAAAAGTTTTGTGGCCTATTCGATACATATAATCATAAGGAATACATTATTAAAAAAATCAATTTTGTGGCACTTTTTGCTTGCACCCTTCACCAAATGAACAGTGTTTTATACAGAGAACTTATGGTGTTGCCTTCAATTATATTAGTTCACTTTCTTAGAACGTCATGATGTTCAATATGTATTCATGAATTCGTCTAATCTCAGGTTAGTTGCTTTGGTGGTGAGGGTGAGTCAGATACAGGAGACTATTGGATGTAAGTGTTGCACAATGCACATTATATTTCTGTGAACAGCTGTCGGGCCCAGTCCTTGATCTAGTTGATCTCTTTCCAATGCCAGGCTCGAGATTGAGGGCGGTGGGAAAACATGGCGTCAAAACCAACGAATTCGGTTGCGCCATGTTGACACTGGTGGCTATCTGCACAGCCATGACAGAAAGTATACCCGCATTGCAGGCGGACAGCAAGAGGTGAGTCCATCTGTCCATGAGAATATTCTCGGATGTTAGGTTGAATTCTCAGATTCTCTAGGTATTCTCCTCCAACAGTTCAAGAGCTTCTTGTCTCTGCCTTCGCAGGTATGCGGTGTTGGCGACAAGCGACCCGACAATGTCTGGCTTGCAGCTGAAGGTGTCTACTTCCCCGTGAGCCAGGCCAAATAGCTGCCTTGCTGGATGAGAAGTGTCTTCACTGAAATAGCAATTGTGTATGATTCGGAATACTGGAGTTGTAATCATTAGAAATGTTTGGTTACGTCCGAGTTCAGTTAATTTGAGCTATTAGTGTAATGTAAGCTTGTTGTATATGAACTGAAGAGCGCATGATGCTGCTGAGTACCACTTCGTTCATGCTCCGTTTCTTCCAATGCAAATAAATTGCATTAGCAGGTGTGCGTTGCAACATTACTCGCCACCGAATGATCCGGGGCAGATTGTAGGGGTGGTCTGATCTTCACGAATTGAAGGGGGAACAAGGAAGAGCACGAAGAACACCAAGAAGAAACACAAAGATAACTAGTGTAGCCCATTTAGTGAAGCACATATTGGCAGCGAACATCTTGATTGTCAACAACACTCTTTCAATTTTTAATAATTCAAAGGTTGACAGTTGATCCCAAATCCAAAGGAAAAATAGAAGGGGCGAAGCAGAACGTGGTGTTTTGGCTCCTGAGCTTGGATGCTCCCGCTGATGAACGACAGTAAAGAAATAAAAAAATCTGAATATTTTTTGCGTGCAAGATGCTCATGTGTGTGATGTCTGCAAAATTTGGTGAAGTCTGGACATTCAAGGAGCTTGTGGCACAAAAGACAAATTTTGGGTGTTTGAGAAACATTGAGTAAACATTTGAAAAAACACTGTTCGGAGTCGATTTTGTCTTTTTTACCATGAACTCCTCGAATATCCAAACACATTGAAATTTTGCACGGAGATCACACACTTGAGCATCTTCGATGACAAAAAAAAAGAATTTTCTACAATTTTTTGATTTATTGTCCATCGGATGCAGATGAGCCCGGGCACCATTTTAAATTATCGAGGCAAAGTAGTTTTTCCCATAGTCCACAGAGATATTGTATCTCCCTGAAGCTTTTTCTAGAAGGTAGAATTCGTGTGATCCATTGGAATCTTCTCCTAGAAGGGAGATCTTGACCCACGAAGGAAGGGTGCAGTCTAAATCGTGAAAACGGGGTTGTGGGAGAGTAGTGTTGTACTGCTAGACGAAGAGGTTGAGTGCCGCACTCTAGATGACTAAGGTCCAGTAACCGACAAACATAAGTTATCTCTAGAATGACAATTTTTTATGTAGCTTCACGTCCCTGATACTACCACTTGGATCTAGAACATACGTGTTGATGCTCATGATTTCCCCGATCCGAGTTCCCACGTCCGCTTTTATTCGCCTTTAGAACAGGAAAACTCAGTTAGTCACTAATGTTTGGACCATTCCAAGTCTCTATTGAAATTCGTTAAATAAATGTTAATGCTCCTTCTTTCATTTTTTTCACTTTCCTTAAAAGAATTAGAACTTTCCTGGATAAAGTTTATTGAGGGAGTTAACCACTTGCAAATGGAATCCTGGGCTAGAGTCTTTGGCTCAACATCCACAAATGACCGATTCCCCGCGCTAGCAAGTATTTGACTGGAGTGGGGGTTCTCTAGCCGAATGCGGAACATTCCATTGGGCTAGGCTTAGATGAGCGAAACTCCATCCAAATTAATATGCTTTGCAAACCCTAGATCTCTAGACACGGTTATGACTTATATTTTATTTTTTGAAAACACGGTATGACTTATATAGTTTGGGGTGTTAATATACATGGGTTGGTGGTATCAACCCAAACAGTCCAACCACCCGACCGAAGCTGCCCTTTGCGTGCTTCTCCTTCCTTGATCATGACTTGGCTTTCTCCTTGTATTTCTCTATGATCCATGCCTTTATGTCTTAGTATACAAATCGTTCTTACTCGAGGTAGTATCCATGTCTCATGTAAATTCAAATGTTGTTCATTAAAAAGTGGAGTCACCTCTATAGTACATAATAACCAATATAAAAATATGATCAATATATTTAACTAGGCCAAAATTGGATCATATATTCAAGACACCAACTAGTAAAAAGGGTAAGAGCATCTACAAGTAAACCCCTCACTTCGTTCCTACATGTCCGGACGGGCAACCTGGATAGTGCCCGGACAGGGGAGAGAGAGTAAGAAAGCCTACCCCCCTTCAGGTTGTACCTAAATACGAAAACCCGACCCATATATGGGGAGGATATAAAGGTGTACGGGAAATCCGCCACGTTAGAACCACCTCCACAATTCGTATGCATGTGTGCGGACAATTTGGAAGACATGGTTGTATGCACTAACAAATAGGGTCTCAAAGTGGGCATGCCTGGACACCATATGAACGCGTCCGCAAATGTATAGGGAGGGGGGCAAGTTAGTCAATCGTGGCTGTAGACGCTCTAAACACCCCGGTAAGCCCATCTCCAACGTCGTGCATCAAATCAGACACACCAAACATCTGCGGATACATTCGGACATTAGGAGTTGGGAGTTGGCGGAGTTCCTCACTCTCGAATTGTGGATTGTGTCTCGCAAGGAGGAGAAGGAAAATTGCCTCATCATGCAGTAGTGCACCTCCCATGAGAATGATGAGGCAGCTATGGCGAGGTTCGCTGCGGGAAATCCACACCTTGTGCAGGCGAAGTACGAAATCTTTGCCAATAAGTACGCGCAAGGCAAGAAGGCGATCAAGAAGGAGGACGAGTCTAGCCCCCTCAAGGGCGACCAAGAAGGAGGACGAGGTAGGCCCCTTGGTGATCAAGGTTGTGTCTGACGACGAAGAAGAATAGTTGGATAGTGAGACATAGCCATTCCTAGAGCTTTGGAACCGTGTCGACGACGAGATGATGATGATGAGTAGTGTGCTTAGTACTGAGTCTATCGTAGTACTTTGGTAGTGAGTCTAACATGTTTAAGTTTGGACATTTGGTATTTCGAAATATCGGAATATGCAATGATCATGTGCCTTATTTACACCACATCTACTATGACACAAAAATGTTCTAATGCCTTATTTACACCATTTTCTAGGTGATACAACACAAAGGTATCTACTTTTTCCAACAATTTTGCTATTGTTTTGGCCTCTCATTTGCATGTTTGAATGAAACTAACATGGACTGGCGTTGTTTTCAGCAGAATGGACTTGGGTGTTATTTTTGTGCAGAAACAAAAGTGTTCCAAACTAAACGGAAACTTTTGAGGATTTTTTCCAGAAAAAAAGAGGACTAGTGGATCGAAGATTGATCAAAGGAGGTCAACCAGGGCGCCACATGTCTTGGTGGTGCCTGTCAGCCCTAGGCGCGCCAGGTGTCTGTGTGGGCCCTCAAAACCGCCTTACAGTGATTCCACCACCTATAAATCACATATATTCTAGAAAAAATCACAAAACTGTTGGAAATATGCTCTAAAGGCAATAATGTTTATATTATTATATTTTTATATTCACAATTAAAGAGTTTATATTCTATGCTATAACTGTTATGATCCTGGAATACACGGTTCAATGGAAAACTCATATGCACGTGTGAAATGATAAATAGTTAAATAAAAGATTCCTCGTCTTGCCTCTAGGACTAGCTCAAGTGTTGTTGTTGATCACATTTTTCGGATCTTAGGATATCTTTTAAACTGTTAAACGAGAATCCTAAAACAACATTGAGATTACGATGTTAGAAGAACGATCATATTGAATCGAATCAAATTTGTCTGTTATGAATTGAGTAATATATATCGTTTATAATCAATTGTAATATCACAAAGTGTTAACGTATGATTTTGCTCCTTAGACCATGAGAGCATCGTAGTCACTTCTTACCGTACAATGAGCTTCGGGGTTGCTCAAACGTCACCTGTAACACGGTGATCATAACAACAACTTACGGGTTCATCAGAAAGTTTGACAAGGGACTAGATAGCTCAAGAGCGGGATTTGCTCCTCCGACGATTGAGAGATATTCTTAGGCACTCTTAGTGTGACGGCGTCCACCATCGTCTGGCTAGACATAGGTGAGTACGTCACGGGGATGCCGGAACACAACAACGAGAAAAATGAATAAAACCGGTAACGAGGATTTCAGTATAGTGAGCATAGTGATGACTCGGGAGGATACCGATGCATCCCGGGTTTTGTGAAATACCATGAAGCAAATGAAACATCACATGATAACCAAAGGTTCACTCGAATATCATTTGTGTGCTCATACGGACCGATATGGATGTCCACGGTCCCGCTATCGACCATTGAATGAAGGGGTTTCACTCATGTCTATGAGTTATCGAACCTACGCGGTCATAAACTTAAGGTAATCATGATCTACTGAGTGTTAGTAGTACGGGAGTGACGATAATATATTTGTAGAATTGTTTCATTAATATTCGGAACATTTCCGAGAGGATCCAGAAGCGTTAGGGGTCACCAGAAGGGTTTCTGTGAATATCGGGTGATACCGGGTTTTACCGATAAATATATATCAGTGAAAAATATTTCCGGGGATGTTAAATTATATAAAAAATGGTATGAAAGTATTTAGAACTATTTAATATTTAATTAAATATCAACGAGCCTTATAAAAGACCAAGAGGTGGAAGGCAACTTGGGCCACAAAGGCCCAAGTGGGGAGGCGTCTCCCTTCCCTAAGGAGGGAGGCTGAATTGGAGCAGGGGAGGAGTCCAACTCTTTCTCCCTTGACGGGCCAAAGGGGAGGGACTTTCCCTCCCCTTATGAGGCCCCCCCTCTCCCCTCCAACCTATATATACATGATGATTTGTGCTCTTTTGACATACAAGTTTTGGAGACTTTTCTAGTTTTTCTAGTTCTAGTTCTACTTGGTCCTAATTTACTAATTAGAGCTAGACTAATCCTCTAATCCTCATAATTAGGAGCCCATTGTGGTTCTAATATCCTTCCTCTAATTCTCCCACGACGATTAGCTCTAGACGATGAAGCACTGCCGGATCATGAAGGTTGTACGCTTGCAACCAAGTAGAGAGGTCGTGCTTCCGGTCTTCCGTTTGAGGGACTGTTCGTCGGCGGTTCGCGGGATCGTTCATCGGTGATTCAAGGGACTCCAAGTACAATCTACACCGACACGTTCTTCTCTCGCTACAAATCGGTGACGATAATGATCATGAGCCCAACCCATTATGCATCTTCATATTAATCTTGGGTGTGTGCGTTGCTACCTCTTGAACATGCGTTGGTTTTCCCTTGAAGAGGAAAGGGTGATGCAGCAAAGTAGCGTAAATATTTCCCTCAGTTTTTGAGAACCAAGGTATCAGTCCAGTAGGAGACTACACGCAAGCCCCTCGTACCTGCACAAACAATCGAGAACCTTGCAACGAACGCGATAAAGGGGTTGTCAATCCCTTCACGGCCACTTGCAAAAGTGAGATCTGATAAAGATAATAAGATAAATATTTTTGGTATTTTTGTTGTATAGATTGAAAAGTAAAGATTGCAAAATAAACAACGCCAGAAATAGCTAGTTGATGAGAGATTAATATGATGGAAAATAGACCCGGGGGCTATAGGTTTCACTAGCGGCTTCTCTCAAGATAGCATAATCTACGGTGGGTGAACAAATTGCTGTCGAGCAAGTGATAGACAAGCGCATAGTTATGAGAATATCTAGGCATGATCATGTATATAGGCATCACGTCCGTGACAAGTAGACCAAAATGATTCTGCATCTACTACTATTACTCCACACATCACCCGCTATCCAGCATGCATCTAGAGTATTAAGTTCATAAGAATAGAGTAATGCATTAGGCAAGATGACATGATGTAGAGGGATAAACTCAAGCAATATGATATAAACCCCATCTTTTTATCCTCGATGGCAACGATACAATACGTGCCTTGCTGCCCCTGCTGTCACTAGGAAAGGACACCGCAAGATTGAACCCAAAGCTAAGCACTTCTCCCATTGCAAGAAAGATCAATCTAGTAGGCCAAACCAAACTGATAATTCGAAGAGACTTACGAAGATATTTAAATCATGCATAAAAAAATTCAGAGAAGAATAAAATATTGTTCATAGATAATCTTGATCATAAACCCACAATCCATCGGATCTCGACAAACACACCGCAAAAAGAATTACATCGAATAGATCTCCAAGAAAATTGAGGAGAACTTTGTATTAAGATCCAAAGAGAGAGAGAGAGGAAGCTGATATGTCCATTTTGCATCATGCTTTTATATCAATATTTATTGCATTATGGGCTGTTATTACACATTATGTCACAATACTTATGCCTATTCTCTCTTATTTTACAAGGTTTACATAAAGAGGGAGAATGCCAGCAGCTGGGATTCTACCTGGAAAAGGAGCAAATATTAGAGACCTATTCTGCATAGCTCCAAAAGTCCTGAAACTTCACGGATGATGTTTTCCAAATATATAAAAAACATTGAGCGCAAGAACTTCACCAGGGGGGCCACACCCTGCCCATGAGGGTGGGGGGCGCGCCCCCTACCTCATGGGCCCCCTGGTGGCCCTCCGGTGACCATCTTCTACTATATGGACTCTTTCGATGGGAAAATAATCATAAGCCATCTTCTCAGATGAAACTCCGCTGCCACGAGGCAGAACCTTGGCGGAGCCAATCTAGGGTTAGAGCGGGACTGTTCTGCCGGGGAAACTTCCCTCCCGGAGGGGGAAATCATCGCCATCGTCATCACCAATGCTCCTCTCATCGGGAGAGGGCAATCTCCATCAACATATTCATCAGCACCATCTCATCTCAAAACCCTAGTTCATCTCTTGTATCCAATTCTTGTCTCCAAGTCCGGGATTGGTGCTAGTAGGTTGCTAGTAGTGTTAATTACTCCTTGTAGTTGATGCTAGTTGGTTTAATTGGTGGAAGATCATATGTTCAGATCCTATATGCACATTAATACCCCTCTGATTATGAACATGTTTATGCTTTGTGAGTAGTTACTTTTGTTCCCGAGGACATGGGAGAAGTCTTGCTATTAGTAGTCATGTGAATTTGGTATTCGTTCGATATTTTGATGAGATGTATGTTGTCTCACCTCTAGTGGTGTTATGTGAACGTCGACTACATGACACTTCACCATTGTTTGGGCCTAGAGGAAGGCATTGGGAAGTAATAAGTAGATGATGGGTTGCTAGAGTGACAAAAGCTTAAACCCTAGTTTATGCGTTGCTTCGTAAGGGGCTGATTTGGATCCATATGTTTCATGCTATGGTTGGGTTTACCTTAATACTTTTGTTGTATTTGCATATGCTTGCAATAGAGGTTAATCATAAGTGGGATGCTTGTCCAAGTAAGGGCAGCACCCAAGCACCGGTCCACCCACATACCAAATTATCAAAGTACCGAACGCGAATCATATGAATGTGATGAAAACTAGCTTGACGATATTCCCATGTGTCCCCGGGAGCGCTTTACATCATATAAGAGTTTGTCCAGGCTTGTCCTTTGCTACAAAAGGATTGGGCCACCTTTCTGCACTTTATTTACTTTTGTTACTTGTTGCTTGTTACAAATTATCTTATCACAAAACTATCTGTTGCCACTTATTTTAGTACTTGCAGAGACTACCTTGTTGGAAACCGCTTATCATTTCCTTCTTCTCCTCGTTGGGTTCGACACTCTTACTTATCTAAAGGACTACGATAGATCCCCTATACTTGTGGGTCATCAAGACTCTTTTCTGGCCCCGTTGCCGGGGAGTGAAGCGCCTTTGGTAGGTGGAATTTGGTAAGGAAAAATTTATATAGTGTGCTGAAATTTACTGTCACTTGTTACTATGGAAAGTAATCCTCTGAGGGGCTTGTTCGGGGTATCTTCACCCCGACCAGTAGAGCAAAGAGTTGCTCCTCAACCTACTGAACCTACTGAAAATGAAAATGCTTGCTTTGAAATTCCTTTGGGTATGGTAGAAAAACTCCTAGCTAATCCTTTTTAGGAGATGGAACAAAACATCCTGATGAGCATCTAATATATGTGGATGAAGTTTGTGGATTATTTAAGCTTGCTGGTGTACCCGGAGATGTTGTTAAGAAGAAGGTCTTCCCTTTATCTTTGAGGGGAGATGCATCGACATGGTATAGGCTATGTGATGATATGGAGTCTTGGAACTACAAACGATTGAAATTGGAATTTCATCAAAAGTTTTATCCTATGCATCTTGTTCATCGTGATCACAATTATATATATAATTTTTGGCCCCGTGAAGGAGAAAGCATTGCTCAAGCTTGGGGGAGGCTTAAATCAATGTTATATTCATGCCCCAATCATGAGCTCTCAAGAGAAATGATTATTCAAAATTTTTATGCTCGGCTTTCTGGTAACAATCGCACCATGCTTGATACTTCTTGTGCTGGCTCTTTTATGATGAAGACTATTGAATTCAAATGGGATTTATTGGAAAGAATTAAATGCAACTCCGAAGATTGGGACCTCGACAATAGTAAGGAGTCAGGTATGACACCTAGTTTTGATTGTGTTAAATCTTTTATGGATACCAATATTTTTCGTAATTTAGCACTAAATATGGACTTGACTCTGAGATAGTAGCTTCTTTCTGTGAATCTTTTGCTGCCTATGTTGATCTCCCCAAGGAGAAGTGGTTTAAATATCATCCTCCCATAGAAGTAAAAGTAGCTGCACCTATTAAAGTTGAAGAAAAGACTATTACTTATAATGATCCTATTGTTCCTACTTCTTATGTTGAGAAACCGCCTTTCCCTATTAGGATAAAGGATCATGCTAAAGCTTCAACTGTGGTTCATAAAAGCAATATTAAAACATATACACCTCCTGAGCAAGTTAAAGTTGAACCTAATATGCTATTGTTAAAGATCTCTTGTCTGATAATATAGATGGGCATGTTATTTATTTCTGTAATGAAACTGCTAGAATTGCTAAACCCCGTGATACAGATAAACCTAGACCTGTGGTAGGCATGCCTGTTATTTGTGTTAAAATAGGAGATCATTGTTATCATGGCTTGTGTGATATGGGTGCTAGTGCTAGTTCAATACCTATTGACTTATACAAAGAAATTATGCATGACATTGCACCCGCTGAGTTAGAAGATATTAATGTCACAATTAAACTTGCTAATAGAGATACTATTTCACCAATGGAAATTGTTAGAGATGTTAAAGTCTTGTGTGGGAAAACTAAATATCCTGCTGATTTTCTTGTTCTTGGTTCCCCACAAGATAGTTTTTGTCCCATTATATTTGGTAGACCCTTCTTAAATACTGTTAATGCTACCATAGATTGCAAAAGGGATGTTGTTACTGTCGGTTTAGATGATATGACTCATGAATTTAATTTTTCTAAATTTAGTAGACAACACCGTGAAGAAGAATTATCTAGTAAGGATGAAATTATTGGTCTTGCTTCTATTGCTGTACCTCCTAGTGATCCTTTAGAATAATATTTGCTAGACCATGAAAATGATACGTTTATGAATGAAAGAAGGGAATTAGATGAAGTACTCTTTAAATAGGAACCTATTCTAAAAAAAAATTACCTGTTGAAATCCCAGGGGATCCTCCTCCACCCAAGGGTGATCCCGTGTTTGAGCTTAAACCGTTACCTGATACTCTTAAATATGCTTATCTTGATGAGAAAAAGATATACCCTGTTATTATTAGTGCTACCTTTCAGAACATGAAGAAGAGAGATTATTAAAAACTGTGAAGAAGCACCGTGCTGATATTGGGTATACTCTTGATGATCTTAAGGGCATTAGTCCCACTCTATGTCAACATAAAATTAATTTGGAAGAAGATGCTAAACCAGTTCGTGATCATCAACGCCGTCTGAATCCTAAAATGAAAGAAGTGGTAAGAAAGGAGATACTAAAGCTCCTTGAGGTAGGTATAATTTATCCCGTTGCTGATAGTAAGTGGGTAAGTCATGTCCATTATGTCCCTAAGAAGGGAGGTATTACTGTTGTTCCTAATGATAAAGATGAATTGATCCCTCAAAGATTACTAGTTATAGGATGGTAATTGATTTCCGCAAATTAAATAAGGCTACTAAAAAGGATCATTACCCCTTACCTTTTATCAATCAAATGCTAGAAAGATTATCCAAACATACACATTTTTGCTTTCTAGATGGTTATTCTGGTTTCTCTCAAATACCTGTGTCAGCCAAAGATCAATCAAAGACTACTTTTACATGCCCTTTTGGTACTTTTGCTTATAGACGTATGCCTTTTGGTTTATGTAATGCACCTGCTACCTTTCAAAGATGCATGATGGCTATATTCTCTGACTTTTGTGAAAAGATTTGTGAGGTTTTCATGGACGACTTTTCCGTCTATGGATCTTCTTTTGATGATTGCTTGGGCAACCTTGATCGAGTTTTGCAGAGATGTGAAGAAAATAATCTTGTCTTGAATTGGGAAAAGTGCCACCTTATGGTTAATGAAGGTATTGTCTTGGGGCATAAAGTTTCTGAAAGAGGTATTGGAGTTGATAAAGCCAAGGTTGATGCTATTGAAAAGATGCCATGTCCCAAGGACATCAAAGGTGTAAGAAGTTTCCTTGGTCATGTCGGTTTTTATAGGAGGTTCGTCAAGGACTTCTCAAAATTCTCTCGGCCTCTGACTAATTTATTACAAAAAGATATACCATTTGTCTTTGATGATGATTGTGTAGAAGCATTTGAAATACTTAAGAAAGCATTGATCTCTGCACCTATTGTTCAGCCACCTGATTGGAATTTACCCTTTGAAATTATGTGTGATGCTAGTGATTATGCTATAGGTGCTGTTCTAGGACAAAGAGTTGATAAGAAACTAAATGTTATTCAATATGCTAGTAAAACTCTAGACAATGCTCAAAGAAATTATGCTACTACTGAAAAAGAATTCTTAGCAGTTGTATTTGCTTGTGATAAGTTTAGACCTTATATTGTTGATTCTAAAGTAACTATTCACACTAATCATGCTGCTATTAAATATCTTATGGAAAAGAAAGATGCTAAACCTAGACTTATTAGATGGGTTCTCTTGCTACAAGAATTTGATTTACATATTGTTGATAGAAAAGGAGCTGAGAACCCCGTTGCAGAAAACTTGTCTAGGCTAGAAAATGTGCTTGATGACCCACTACCTATTGATGATAGCTTTCCTGATGAGCAACTAAATGTCATAAATACTTCTCATACTGCTCCATGGTATGCTGACTATGCTAATTATATTGTTGCTAAGTTTATACCACCTAGTTTCACATACCAGCAAAAGAAAAAGTTCTTCTATGATTTGAGGCATTACTTTTGGGATGACCCACATATTTATAAAGGAGTAAATGGTTTTATTAGACGTTGTGTACCTGAGCATGAATAGGAACAAATCCTACGCAAGTGTCACTCCGAAGCTTATGGAGGACACCATGCTGGAGATAGGACTGCACATAAGGTATTGCAATCTATTTTTTATTGGCCTACTCTCTTCAAGGATGCCCGTAAGTTTGTCTTATCTTGTGATGAATGTCAAAGAATTGGTAATATTAGTAGACGTCAAGAAATGCCTACGAATTATTCACTTGTTATTGAACCATTTGATGTTTGGGGCTTTGACTATATGGGACCTTTTCCTTCCTCTAATGGTTATACACATATTTTAGTTGCTGTTGATTACGTTACTAAGTGGGTAGAAGCTATTCCAACTAGTAGTGCTGATCATAACACTGCTATTAAAATGCTTCAAGAAGTTATTTTTCCAAGGTTTGGAGTCCCTAGATATTTAATGACTGATGGTGGTTCACATTTTATTCATGGTGCTTTCCATAAAATGCTTGCTAAATATGATGTTAATCATAGAATTGCATCTCCTTATCACCCTCAGTCTAGTGGTCAAGTAGAATTGAGCAATAGAGAACTCAAATTAATTTTGCAAAAGACTGTTAATAGGTCCAGAAAGAATTGGTCCAAGAAACTTGACGATGCATTATGGGCCTATAGAACTGCATATTAAAATCCTATGGGTATGTCTCCGTACAAAATGATCTATGGAAAAGCATGTCACTTACCTCTCGAACTAGAACACAAGGCTTATTGGGCTATTAAAGAACTTAATTATGATTTTAAACTTGCCGGTGAGAAGAGGTTATTTGATATTAGCTCACTTGATGAATGGAGAACTCAAGCCTATGAAAATGCCAAGTTGTTTAAAGAAAAAGTTAAAAGATGGCATGACAAAAGGATACAAAAGCGTGAGTTTAATGTAGGTGATTATGTATTGCTATACAACTCTCGTTTAAGATTTTTTCCAGGAAAACTTCTCTCTAAATGGGAAGGTCCTTACGTTATCGAGGAGGTCTACCATTCCGGTGCCATAAAAATCAACAACTTCGAAGGCACAAATCCGAAGGTGGTGAACGGTCAAAGAATCAAACACTATATCTCAGGTAATCCCATAAATGTTGAAACTAATGTTATTGAAACCGTAACCCCGTAGGAATACATAAAGGACACTTTCTAGAACGTTTCAGACTCCGAAAAGGAATATGTATGTGGTACGGTAAGTAAACCGACTCCAAAACAATTTTTAAGGCAATATTTCTCCGTTTTGGAATATTTAGAAAAATAGAAAAATAAGCAACAGTCCGGAAAGGACACGAGCGCCCCCTACCTCGTGGGCACCTCGTGTGCTCTCCGGACTCCTTTTTCTTACTGGACATGTATTTTGGTCGGTAAAAATTCATTATATAACCTCCCGGGGGTTTTGACTCCCGTATCACGCAAAAATCTCCTGTCTTTGTTTCTAGCTGTTTTTCTGACAGATCTAGATTATCATGACGTCTCCAAGTGCTCCCAAGGACAGGTTCTTCGAGAAGGTCATCAAACCTTACCTCGCGGAGGTGCAGCGACACCCTCAAACCATTGAGATGCGTGATGGGTTGCTGCACATCCATGATGCTGAGGGACCGAAGGGGAATGGAAGCGTGGAGACGAGGCTCAAAGCAATGGTGCAACAAGTTTTCAAGTGTCAGGGGATGGTGGAGCGTGGACTCAACTCCAACTACATGATGATCGCAGAGTTCACCAACAAACACAAGCTAGATGCCGACAACATCGGGGAGACCATCTTCAAGCTTCACGAGAAAATCGAGCACCTTCAAGCTCAGATCTATGACCTGCAAAACCAAAACTGTGAGTATGAATATATATTCAAAAGGATGAGTTTGGCTACAGATTTGTGGATCCCGGAGACTCGGTCATCCTTCTATGATGGTGAGCCTATGCCTTGGAAGAAGGACGACAAGCCTACGCCATCAACAAAATCACCACCGTCTCCTCCAACAAAGAAGAATTGAGTATCTGGTATGGGCACTCCACTTGGCAACTGCCAAGCTTGGGGGAGTGCCCCGGTATCATATCACCATCAGTTTTATCTTTACCATTTTTCTTAGTTCGACCCTTTTGGTAATATCCTTGATCTAGTAGAATAAAAGTTCTTAGTATGATCTAGTTGTGAGTTTTGCTTTATTATCCTTCTATGTAATCGAGTCTGTGAGTTATATAATAAAGATTAGTGTTGAGTCAAGGGCTTGATTATTTTTACCATGATCCCAAGTGAATAAAAGAAATAAAAAGAAACAAAGAGATCATGTGACTCTTATGGAGAGTAATGAGCTCACATAGAAAGAGTATGATGAATAAAAGTTATTGAGGGTTGACAAACATAGTTTTGGTCATCGTTGCAATTAATAGGAAGTAATAAAGGAAGAGAGGTCTTCACATATAAATATACTATCTTGGACATCTTTTATGATTGTGAGCACTCATTAAAATATGACATGCTAAAGAGTTGACATTGGACAAGGAAGACAACGTGATGGGTTATGTTTTCTTACATCTGAGATAAATTATATTGTCTTGGATCCTCCAACATGTTGAGCTTGCCTTTATCCCTCATGCTAGCCAAATTCATTGCACCAAGTAGAGATACTACTTGTGCTTCCAAATACCCTTAAACTAGTTTTTCCATGAGAGTCCACCATACCTACCTATGGATTGAGTAAGATCCATCAAGTAAATTGTCATCGGTGCAAGCAATAAAAAATTGCTCTCTAAATATGTATGATTGATTGGTGTGGAAGAAATAAGCTTTATACGATCGTGTGATATGGAAGTAATAAAAGCGACAGACTGCATAATAAAGGTCCATATCACAAGTGGAAATATAAAGTGACATTCTTTCGCATTAGGATTTTGTGCATCCAACCATAAAAGCGCATGACAACCTCTGCTTCCCTCTGCGAAGGGCCTATCTTTTACTTTTATCTCCTATACTGCAAAAGAGTCAAGGTGATCTTCACCCTTCCTTTTTACATTTTATCCTTTGGCAAGCACAATATGTTGGAAAGATCCTGGTATATATGGCTAATTGGATGTGGGTTTTCATGAACTATTACTGTTGACATTACCCTTGAGGTAAAATGTTGGGAGGCAAAACTATAAGCCCCTATCTTTCTCCGTGTCCGATTAAAACTCCATACCCATAAGTATTGCGTGAGTGTCAGCAATTGTGAAAGACTATATGATAGTTGAGTATGTGGACTTGCTGAAAAGCTCTTATACATTGACTCTTTCCTATGTTATGATAAATTGCAATTGCTTCAATGACTGAGATTATAGTTTGTTAGTTTTCAATGAAGTTTACGATTCATACTTGATATTGTGATTGAATTATTACTCTAGCATAAGATATCATATGACAAGAATTATATAAGTTGCTGCAATAAGAATGATCATGATACCCTCATGTCCGTATTTTATTTTTATCGACACCTTCATCTCTAAACATGTGGACATATTTTTCGATTTCGGATTTTCGCTTGAGGACAAGCGAGGTCTAAGCTTGGGGGAGTTGATATGTCCATTTTGCATCATGCTTTTATATCAATATTTATTGCATTATGGGCTGTTATTACACATTATGTCACAATACTTATGCCTATTCTCTCTTATTTTACAAGGTTTACATAAAGAGGGAGAATGCCGGCAGCTGGGATTCTGGCTGGAAAAGGAGCAAATATTAGAGACCTATTCTGCACAACTCCAAAAGTCCTGAAACTTCACAGATGATGTTTTACAAATATATAAAAAACATTGAGCGCAAGAACTTCACCAGGGGGGCACACCCTGCCCACGAGGGTGGGGGGCGCGCCCTACCCCCTGGGCGCGCCCCTACCTCGTGGGCCCCCTGGTGGCCCTCCGGTGACCATCTTCTGCTATATGGACTCTTTCGATGGGAAAATAACCATAAGCCATCTTTTCGGACGAAACTCCGCCGCCACGAGGCGGAACCTTGGCGGAGCCAATCTAGGGTTCTGGCGGGGCTGTTCTGCCAGGGAAACTTCCCTCCTGGAGGGGGAAATCATCGCCATCATCATCACCAGCGCTCCTCTCATCGGGAGAGGGCAATCTCCATCAACATCTTCATCAGCACCATCTCATCTCAAAACCCTAGTTCATCTCTTGTATCCAATTCTTGTCTCCAAGTCCGGGATTGGTGCTAGTAGGTTGCTAGTAGTGTTAATTACTCCTTGTAGTTGATGCTAGTTGGTTTAATTGGTGGAAGATCATATGTTCAGATCCTATATGTGATAACCCACAAGTATAGGGGATCAATTGTAGCCTCTTTCGATAAGTAAGAGTGTCGAACCCAACGAGGAGCTAAAGGTAGAACAAATATTCCCTCAAGTTCTATCGACCACCGATACAACTCTACGCACGCTTGACGTCCGCTTTACCTAGAACAAGTATGAAACTAGAAGTGCTTTGTAGGTGTTTTTGGGTAAGCTTGAAAGAAAGTAAAGAACACGAAAATAAAAGCTAGGGGCTGTTTAGATAAAGACACAACTAAATTAGTTTTAGTGGAGAGCTTTTGTCAACAAGAAAGTTATTTGTCCCTAGGCAATCGATAACTAGGCCGGTAATCATTATTGCAATTTTATTTGAGGGAGAGGCATAAGCTAACATACTTTCTCTACTTGGATCATATGCACTTATGATTGGAACTCTAGCAAGCATCCAAAACTACTAAAGATTCATTAAGGTAAAACCCAACCATAGCATTAAAGCATCAAGTCCCCTTTATCCCATATGCAAACAACCTACTTACTCGGGTATGTGCTTCTGTCACTCACGCCACCCACCATAAGCAAATCATAAGCATATTGCAAACCCTACAGCGGGAATCCCTCACGCTTGCGTGACACGGAGAGCACCATAGGACAGCACCAATAATAAAACATACAACTCAAACCAATCACGATCATCAAATAGCCATTAGGACAAAACAGATCTACTCAAACATCATAGGATAGCCATACATCATTGGGAAATAATATATAGCGTTGAGCACCATGTTTAAGTAGATATTACAGTGGGTAAGAGAGAGGTTACACCGCTGCATAGAGGGGGGAAGAGTTGGTGATGATGGCGGTGAAGTTGTTGGTGAAGATGGTGGTGATGATGATGGCCCCGGCAGCGCTCCGGCGCCATCGGAAGCAAGGGGAGAGGGGCCCCCTTCTTCTTCTTCTTCTTCCTTGACCTCCTCCCTAGATGGGAGAAGGGTTTCCCCTATGGTCCTTGGCCTCCATGGCATGGGAGGGGCGAGAGCCCCTCCGAGATTGGATCTATCTCTATGTTTCTCTCTGTTTCTGCGTTCTATTCTAGCTCTGTTTCACCGTTTCGTATATATATGGAGATCCGTAACTCCGATTGGCCTAAAACCTTCGCCGTGAATTTTTTCCGAATATTAGCTTTCTTTCAGCAAAAGAAGAGCGGCAACCACCTTACGGTGGGCTCACGAGGGTAGGGGGCGCGCCCTAAGGGGGGCGCCCCTGCCTCGTGACCACCACGGGCACTGGTTCGCATTGATTTTCCTTCCAAATTTTCCATATTTTCCAAAAATAAGCTCCGTCCGTTTTTACCCCGTTTGGACTCCGTTTGATATGGATATTCTGCGAAACCAAAAACATCCAACAGACAGGAACTAGCACTGGGCACTGGATCAATATGTTAGTCCCAAAAATAATATAAAAAGTTGCCAAAAAGTATATGAAAGTTGAATAATATTGGCATGGAACAATTAAAAATTATAGATACGACGGAGATGTATCAGCATCCCCAAGCTTAATTCCTGCTCGTCCTCGAGTAGGTAAATGATAAAAAAATAATTTTTGATGTGGAATGCTACCTAGCATAATCTTGATCATATGTCTAATAATGGCATGAATATTAAGACACGTGTGATTCAAAGCAATAATCTATCCTTTGACATAAAGACAATAATATTTCAAGCATACCAACCAAGCAATTATGCCTTATTGAAATAACATAGCCAAAGAAAGCTCATCCCTACAAAATCATATAGTCTGGCTATGCTCCATCTTCACCACACAAAGCATTCACATCATGCACAACCCCGATGACAAGCCAATCAATTGTTTTATACTTTGACGTTTCTCAAACCTTTTCAACTTTCACGCAATACATGAGCGTGAGCCATGAACATAGCACTATAGGTGGAATAGAATATGATGATGGGGGTTATGCGGAGAAGACAAAAAAGGAGAAAGTCTCACATCAACTAGGCGTATCAACGGGCTATGGAGATGCCCATTAATAGATATCAATGTGAGGAGTAGGGATTGCCATGCAACGGATGCACTAGAGCTATAAGTATATGAAAGCTCAAACTGAAACTAAGTGGGTGTGCGTCCAACTTGCTTGCTCATGAAGACCTAGGGCATTTGAGGAAGCCCATCGTTGGAATATACAAGCCAAGTTCTATAATGAAAATTCCCACTAGTATATGAAAGTGATAACTCAAGAGACTCTCTATATGAAGAACATGGTGCTACTTTGAAGCACAAGTGTGGTAAAAGGATAGAAACATTGCCCCTTCTCTCTTTTTCTCTCATTTTTTTGTTTTTTTCTTTTCTCTTTTTTTGGGCCTTCTCTTTTTTGGCCTTTCTCTTCTTTTTTTCGTCCGGAGTCTCATCCCGACTTATGGGGGAATCATAGTCTCCATCATCCTTTCCTCACTGGGGAAATGCTCTAATAATGATGATCATCACACTTTTATTTACTTACAACTCAATATTACAACTCGATACTAGAACAAAGATATGACTCTATATGAATGCCTCCGGCGGTGTACCGGGATGTGCAATGATCTAGCGTAGCAATGACATCAAAAAACGGACAAGCCATGAAAACATCATGCTAGCTATCTTATGATCATGCAAAGCAATATGACAATAAATGCTCAAGTCATGTATATGATGATGATGGAAGTTGCATGGCAATATATCTCGGAATGGCTATGGAAATGCCACGATAGGTAGGTATGGTGGCTGTTTTGAGGAAGGTATATGGTGGGTTTAAGGTACCGGCAAAAGTTGCACGGTACTAGAGAGGCTAGCAATGGTGGAAGGGTGAGAGTGCGTATAATCCATGGAATCAACATTAGTCATAAAGAACTCACATACTTATTGCAAAAATCTATTAGTCATCTAAACAAAGTACTACGCATGCTCCTAGGGGGATAGATTGGTAGGAAAAGACCATCGCTCGTTCCCGACCGCCACTCATAAGGAAGACAATCAACAAACACCTCATGCTCCGACTTCATTACATAACGGTTCACCATACGTGCATTCTACGGGACTTGCAAACCTCAACACAAGTATTTCTCAATTTCACAATTACTCGACTAGCATGACTCTAATATCACCATCTTTATATCGCAAAACTATTGCAATGAATCAAACATATCATATTCAGCGATCTACAAGTTTATGTAGGATTTTATGACTAACCATGTGAATGACCAATTCCTGTCATCTCTCTAAATAGATATAAGTGAAGCAAGAGAGTTTAATTCTTTCTACAAAAGATATGCCCACGCTCTAACAAGTATAAGTGAAGTAAAAGAGCATTCTACAAATGGTAGTTGTCTAAGTGAAGAGAAACAGGCAATCCAAACTTCAAATGATATAAGTGAAGCACATGAAGCATTCTATAAAGCCATACTCAAAAGATATAAGTGAAGTTCAATGAGCATTCTATAAATCAACCAAGGACCATCTCATACCAGCATGGTGCATAAAAGAAAAATGAAAACCTAAATGCAAAAGACGCTCCAAGATTGCACCCAGCATCCCCAAGCTTAGACGCTTGAGTCTCCTTGAATATTTACTTGGGGTGCCTCGGGCATCCCCAAGCTTTAGCTCTTGCCTCTCTTCCTTCTTCTCACATCGAGACCTTCTCAATCATCGAACACTTCATCCACACAAAACTTCAACAGAAAACTCGGTAAGATCCGTTAGTATAATAAAGCAAATCACTATTCTAAGTACCGTTGCAAACCAATTCATATTTTGTTTTTGCATTGTTTCTACTGTAATATAACTCTTTCATGGCTTAATCCACTGATATAAATTGATAGTTTCATCAAAACAAGCAAACTATGCATCAAAAACAGAATTTGTCTAAAACAAAACAGTCTGTAATAATCTGAACATTCACCATACTTATGATACTTGAAAAATTCTTCCAAAATTAGGAAAAATAAACAATTTGTATAGGAAGACAGTGCAAAAATAATCAGAACAATTTGACGTTCCAGCTAAAAATGTAAAATCGTGCACTACAACCAAAGTTTCCGTCCTGCACCGTACAAACCATCAAGCAAATGTAAACATCCTAAAGGCAAACCTTGGCACATTATTTTTATAATACAATGGAATTGTACAAGGGGATAATTATTATTATTGAAAAGTTTCTGTAATCAAGATTCACAAAGTTTCTGTGAGCACGAACAAAGTTCAAGGCTAGCTCCCACTTCAACAATGCTCGTCTTTCTCACTTTCGCTTTTCTTTTTGAAAAAGTTTTGGGTTCCCCTCTTAATTTTTGTTGTTTTTAAACTATATATAAGCACTCAATAGAAATAAATGACTCTCTAAAACTTCCGGGTTGTCTCCCTGGCAGCGCTTTCTTTAAAGCCATTAAGCTAGGCATATAGTGCTCAAATAATGAATCCACCCGGATCCCAAGGTATATCAAAGCCAATTTTAATTAACAATGATTTGTAATTTAGTAGTGAGCACAAAGAAACATATATCATGCAATGACGAAGTCTAACTCTCTTCCTATGCATCGGCATGTCATAAAAGAACAATTCATGCACACCTAGTAAAGGCCAATGCATAGTATAAACAGTTTCTTGCAATTTTATCATATTGGAAACATAGAGAGGTGGAGATATAGTTCCTCTCTCATAATAATTGCAAGTAGGAGCATCAAGCACATGCATATTATATTCATCAAAATCATCATGTGCAACGGTAAAAGGCAACCCATCAATATAATCCTTAATAAGTGCAAACTTCTCCGATATAGTGTAGTCGGGAGAATTCAAAAAGATAATAGGACTATTATGCATGGGTGCAATAGCAACAATTTCATGTTTAACATAAGGAACTATAGCAAGTTCATCTCCATAAGCATAATTCATATTGGCATCTTGGCCAGAAGCATAGCAAGCATCATCAAAAAGGGATATTTCAAAAGAATCAACGGGATCATAATAGTCATCATAGAAATCATCCTTCGGTAAGCACGAAGGGAAATTAAACAATGTATGAGTTGAAGAGTTACTCTCATTAGAAGGTGGGCACGGGTAGCTAATCCGCTCTACCTCCTTTTGTTCTTCGCTCTCCTCCTCATCTTTTTCATCCAATGAGATCACAGTTTCATCAACTTCTTCTTCCATAGATTCCTGCAAAATATTAGTCTCTTCTTGGACAGCGGAGACTTTCTCAATAAGCGCATTAATTTCGTAATTGTATTCATAATTCTCATAACAATATTTTAGGATAGCTAAATTTCCAGGTCTATAAACAACATCATCAAAATCTTCAAACTCTTTAAACATAGATTCAATTTCATAAGCACCCATAAAAGCAACAAATTCTTCTATTTGTTCCACATCATAGTAATCATATATACCATTAGCATAAGAAGCTAAGGTTTTATATCATTAAATTTGCATGAAAAGGGAAGGTGTGGAGCCTTCATCCTAGAGCAATAAGTATAATCATATCTCAAGCATAGTTACCTAGCATACCAATTCAATATATGAATTTGATCCCATAATAGTTTCCCTTTTTGTGTCAAGCGATAATCCCTAAAGTATTCACGTTGATCCAACATTACTCCCATTACATAATTGAATGGGGTTTTCTCAGGATTATTAAAGTAGTACATAATATCTTTCACATAACCAGCATCGAGGGTTTTAGGAGGTTCCCCATCTACATGAGCAGAAAGTACACCTAATTTTTTTGGTATTTCATGTTCCATATCCATAACTAAAGATAAAGAACAACTAAGAACAGCAAATAAAATTACTTAATGATAAAGCAAACAAGCACACATGAGAATATTCACCCCACGCCATTGCTCCCCGGTAACGGCGCCAGAAAAAGGTCTTGATAACCCACAAGTATAGGGGATCAATTGTAGCCTCTTTCGATAAGTAAGAGTGTCGAACCCAACGTGGAGCTAAAGGTAGAACAAATATTCCCTCAAGTTCTATCGACCACCGATACAACTCTACGCACGCTTGACGTTCGCTTTACCTAGAATAAGTATGAAACTAGAAGTGCTTTGTAGGTGTTTTTGGGTAAGCTTGAAAGAAAGTAAAGAACACGAAAATAAAAGCTAGGGGATGTTTAGATAAAGACACAACTAAATTAGTTTTAGTGGAGAGCTTTTGTCAACAAGAAAGTTATTTGTCCCTAGGCAATCGATAACTAGACCCGTAATCATTATTGCAATTTTATTTGAGGGAGAGGCATAAGCTAACATACTTTCTCTACTTGGATCATATGCATTTATGATTGGAACTCTAGCAAGCATCCTCAACTACTAAAGATTCATTAAGGTAAAACCCAACCATAGCATTAAAGCATCAAGTCCCCTTTATCCCATATGCAAACAACCTACTTACTCGGGTCTGTGCTTCTGTCACTCACGCCACCCACCATAAGCAAATCATAAGCATATTGCAAACCCTACAGCGGGAATCCCTCACGCTTGCGCGACACGGAGAGCACCATAGGACAACACAAATAATAAAACATACAACTCAAACCAATCACGATCATCAAATAGCCATTAGGACAAAACAGATCTACTCGAACATCATAGGATAGCCATACATCATTGGGAAATAATATATAGCGTTGAGCACCATGTTTAAGTAGAGATTATAACAGGTAAGAGAGAGGTTACACCGCTGCATAGAGGGGGGAAGAGTTGGTGATGACGGCGGTGAAGTTGTTGGTGAAGATGGCGGTGATGATGATGGCCCCGGCAGCACTCCGGCGCCACTGGAAGCAAGGGGGAGAGGGCCCCCCTTCTTCTTATTCTTCCTTGACCTCCTCCCTAGATGGGAGAAGGGTTTCCCGTCTGGTCCTTGGCCTCCATGGCATGGGAGGGGTGAGAGCCCCTCTGAGATTGGATCTATCTCTCTGTTTCTCTCTGGTTCTGCGTTCTGTTCTAGCTCTGTTTCACCGTTTCGTATATATATGGAGATCCGTAACTCCGATTGGACTAAAACCTTCACCGTGATTTTTTTCCGAATATTAGCTTTCTTGTGGCAAAATAAGAGTGTCAACCGCCTTACGGTGGGCTCACGAGGGTAGGGGGCGCCCCGTCCGTTTTTATCCCGTTTGGACTCCGTTTGATATGAATATTCTGCGAAACCAAAAACATGCAACAGACAGGAACTGGCACTGGATCAATATGTTAGTTCCAAAAATAATATAAAAAGTTGCCAAAAAGTATATGAAAGTTGAATAATATTGGCATGGAACAATCAAAAAATATAGATACGACGGAGAAGTATAAATATGCACATTAATACCCCTCCGATTATGAACATGTTTATGCTTTGTGAGTAGTTACTTTTGTTCCCGAGGACATGGGAGAAGTCTTGCTATTAGTAGTCATGTGAATTTGGTATTCGTTCGATATTTTGATGAGATGTATGTTGTCTCTCCTCTAGTGGTGTTATGTGAACGTCGACTACATGACACTTCACCATTGTTTGGGCCTAGAGGAAGGCATTGGGAAGTAATAAGTAGGTGATGGGTTGCTAGAGTGACAGAAGCTTAAACCCTAGTTTATGCGTTGCTTCGTAAGGGGCTGATTTGGATCCATATGTTTCATGCTATGGTTAGGTTTACCTTAATACTTTTGTTGTATTTGCGGATGCTTGCAATAGAGGTTAATCATAAGTGGGATGCTTGTCTAAGTAGGGGCAGCACCCAAGCACCGGTCCACCCACATACCAAATTAGCAAAGTACCGAACGCGAATCATATGAACGTGATGAAAACTAGCTTGACGATATTCCCATGTGTCCTCGAGAGCGCTTTACATCATATAAGAGTTTGTCCAGGCTTGTCCTTTTCTACAAAAGGATTGGGCCACCTTGCTGCACTTTATTTACTTTTGTTACTCGTTGCTCGTTACAAATTATCTTATCACAAAACTATCTGTTGCCACTTAGTTCAGTACTTGCAGAGAATACCTTGCTGGAAACCGCTTATCATTTCCTTCCGCTCCTCATTGGGTTCGACACTCTTACTTATTGAAAGGACTACGATAGATCCCCTATACTTGTGGGTCATCAGAATACATTTAGCTAATAACTATGGACCCGAAGGTCTGTGGTAAACTACTCACACATCATCGAAGAGGCTATGGTGTTGATGTAGAAGCCCTCCGTGATCGATTCCCCCACCGACGGAGCGCCGGAAAAGGCCCCAAGATGGGATCTCACGGGTACAGAAGGTTGCGGCGGTGGAAATAGGGTTTCGTGGTGCTCCTGGATGTTTTGGGGGTATATAAGTATATATAGGAGGAAGAAGTAGGTCGGTGGAGCTGCGAGGGGCCCACGGGGGTGGGGGGCGCCCTCCTGCCTCGTGGCCTCCTCGCTTCTTTCTTCACGCCCACTCCAAGTCTCCTGGATCACGTTTGTTCCAAAAACAATCCTCGCAAAGGTTTCATTCCGTTTGGATTCCGTTTGATATTCCTTTTCTGCGAAACACTAAAATAGGCAAAAAAACAACAATTTACACCGGGCTTTTGGTTAATAGGTTAGTCCCAAAAATAATATAAAAGTGCATAATAAAGCCCACTAAACATCCAAAATAGATAATATAATAGCATGGAACAATCAAAAATTATAGATACGTTGGAGACGTATCAAGCATCCCCAAGCTTAATTCCTGCTTGTCCTCAAGTAGGTAAATGATAAAAACAGAATTTTTGATGTGGAATGCTACCTAACATAATTTTCAAAGTAATTCTCTTTATTGTGGCATGAATGTTCAGATCTGAAAGATTTAAGATAAAAGCTTAATATTGACATAAAAATAAGAATACTTCAAGCATACTAACTAAGCAATTATCTTCTCAAAATAACATGGCCAAAGAAAGCTTATCCCTACCCAATCATATAGTTTGGCTATGCTTCATTTTCGTCACACAAAAATGCTCTCATCTTAGACAACCCCGATGACAAGCCAAGCAATTGTTTCATACTTTAGTAATCTCAAACTTTTTTCAACTTTCACGCAATACATGAGCGTGAGCCATGGACATAGCACTATGGGTGGAATAGAATATGATAATGGAGGTTGTGTGGAGAAGACAAAAAAGAAAAAGTCTCACATTGACGCGGCTAATCAGCAGGCTAGGGAGATGTCCATCAATTGATGTCAATGCAAGGAGTAGGGATTGCCATGCAACGGATGCACTAGAGCTATAAATGTATGAAAGCTCAACAAAAGAAACTAAGTGGGTGTGCATCCAACTTGCTTACTCGCAAAGACCTAGGGCATTTGAGGAAACCCATTGTTGGAATATACAAGCCAAGTTCTATAATGAAAAATTCCCGCTAGTATATGAAAGTGACAAAATAAGAGACTCTCTATCATAAAGATCATGGTGCTACTTAAAGGATAGTAGCATTGCCCCTTTTATTTTTTATTTTTTTTGGGCCTTCCTTTTTTTATTCGGCATTTCTCTTTTTTATTTCTTTTTTATTATTATTTGGGACAATTCTCTATTAATGATGATCATCACACTTCTATTTACTTACAACTCAATGATTACAACTGAATACTAGAACAAGATATGACTCTATATGAGTGCCTCCGGTGGTGTACCAGGATGGGAAATGAATCAAGAGTGACATGTATGATAAATTATGCATGGTGGCTTTGCCACAAATACGATGTCAACTACATGATCATGCAAGGCAACATGACAATGATGAAGCTTGTCATAATAAATGAAACGGTGGAAAGTTGCATGGCAATATATCTTGGAATGGCTATGGAAATGCCATAATAGGTAGGTATGGTGGCTTTTTGGAGGAAGATATAAGGAGGTTTTTGTGTGATAGAGCATATCATATCACGGGGGTTGGATGCACCGGTGAAGTTTGCACCAACTCTCAAGGTGAGAAAGGGCAATGCACGGTACCGAAGAGGCTAGCAATGATGGAAAGGTGAGAGTGCGTATAATCCATGGACTCAAAATTAGTAATAAAGAACTCACATACTTATTGCAAAAATCTACAAGTCATCAAAAACCAAGCATTACACGCATGCTCCTAGGGGGATAGATTGGTAGGAAAAGACCATCGCCGTCCTCGACCGCCACTCATAAGGATGATAATCAAAGAACACCTTATGTTTCAAATTTGTCACACAACGGTCACCATACGTGCATGCTACGGGACTTGCAAACTTCAAAACAAGTATTTCTCAAATTTACAACTACTCAAATAGCACGACTCTAGTATTACCATCTTCATATCTCAAAACAATCATCAAGTATCAAACTTCTCGTAGTATTCAATGCACTTTTTATGGAAGTTTTTATTATACCCATCTCGGATGCCTATCATATTAGGACTAATTTTATAGCCAAAGAAAATTACCATGCTGTTATAAAAGTCTCTCAAAATGATATAAGTGAAGCATGAGAGATCAATAATTTCTATAAAATAAAACCACCACCGTGCTCTGAAAAGATATAAGTGAAGCACTAGAGCAAAATTGTCTAGCTCAAAAAGATATAAGTGAAGCACATAGAGTATTCTAATAAATTCTGATTCATGTGCGTCTATACAAAAGGTGTGTACATCAAGGATGATTGTGGTAAACTAATAAGCAAATAATCAAATCATACAAGACGCTCCAAGCAAAACACATATCATGTGGTGAATAAAAATATAGCCTCAAGTAAAGTTACCGATGGACGAAGTCAAAAGAGGGGATGCCTTCCAGGGCATCCCCAAGCTTAGGCTTTTGGTTTTCCTTGAATTTTACCTTGGGGTGCCATGGTAATCCCCAAGCTTAGGCTCTTGCCACTCATTATTCCGAAATCCATCAAATCTTTACTCAAAACTTGAAAACTTCACAACACAAAACTCAACAAAAAATCTCATGAGCTCCATTAGTATAAGAAAACAAATCACCACTTCAAGGTACTGTAATGAACTCATTCTTTATTTATATTGGTGTTAAACATACTGTGTTCCAACTTCTCTATGGTTCATACCCCCCGATACTAGCCATATATTCATCAAAATAAGCAAACAACACACGAAAAACAGAATCTGTCAAAAATAGAACAGTCTGTAGTAATCTGTAGGTTTCGAATACTTATGTAACTCCAAAAATCCTACCAAATTAGGAAGACCTAAATAATTTGTATATTGATCTACTTCAGTTGGAATTGGTATTTTATCTCTCTCTGGTTAAAATTGAAAATTATTCTCGTGAGCGCATACTTTCTGTTTTTTTCAGCAAGATCAAACAACAATCATCTAAGAAGATCCTAAAGGCTTTACTTGGCACAAACACTAACTGAAACATAAAAACACAATCATAACAGAGGATAGATGATTTATTTATTACTAAACAGGAACAAAAATAAAATTGGGTTGCCTCCCAACAAGCGCTATCGTTTAACGCCCCTAGCTAGGCATAAAAACAAGAATAGATCTAGGTATTGTCATCTTTGGTATGCAATCCATAAGTAGCTCTCATAACAGATTCATAAGGTAATTTAATTTAATTTCTAGGAAAGTGTTCCATGCCTTTCCTTAACGGAAATTGGAATCTAATATTTCCTTCTTTCATATCAATAATTGCACCAATCGTTCTAAGGAAAGGTCTACCACGAATAATAGGACATGTAGGATTGCAATCTATATCAAGAACAATGAAATCTGTCAGGACCCCGACTCAATGCCACATCGATCTAGCATGTAACACCTCATATCACTTTGCGGCCTCACGCACGGTATTTCCATGGGTGTCGCCTTACCTTTGCCCGGGACCGTTTGCGCCTTTTGGCACACGTATATGATAGTGTCGCTAGCATCCATATGATAAGGAGCCCGGGCTGACATGGCTAGTCGTAAACCCAAAGTGGCACAAACCTACAGGGACAGGCATCCATGACCCAGCATCGAATGTGTCGGTCATCAGCGAGTGAATCCAGGCTGTAGCACTCGGCTAGCAGGACTCCGGTGAACCGGGCTGTAGCGGGCTAACAGGACTCTGGTATTCATCGCGTGACATTTCCCCGAAGGGACAGACACAGGAACAAGGAAGGACACATGCCGGCCAGCCTAAGTGTTCCGGAGCAGTAGCAAGCTACCATGGCTCAGTGGAAACACTAGGAGACATTTCCCGGTAAGAGAGGCTACTAAGAATAAACAACTAGATAGTCAGATCCCACACATACCAAGCATTTCAATAACATACACACAATATGCTCGATATGTGCACATACAACATGGCATCACAACATGACTCTACGTCCCAAGTATGTATTCATTAGGCTCCGAGGAGCGAGATATCACAAACAGGGGTCTCATGACCCAACATTCAGAGCATACAAATCAAATCACAAGCGGAAGCTTAACATGTCTGAGTACAGACATCTACAAATGAAAAAGGCTGAGAAGCCTGACTATCTACCAGATCCTGCCGAGGGCACAAGATCGTAGCTGAGGTAACAAGCTAAACATCGAAGTCCACGCGGAACTACTAGCGAGACCGAAGTCTCTCTGCAAAAACATAAAATAGGCAAACGTGAGTACAAATGTACCCGGCAAGACTTACATCAGAACTAACTACATATGCATCATTATCAACAAAGGGATGGTGGGGGTTTAACTGCAGCAAGCCAGCTTTGACTCGGTGGCTATCCTGAACTACGACTGCAAGTAACTCTTTTGAGGTGGCGCACACGAGTCCACATATTCACCATATCAATACACCACTATGGATCCGCTCCCGTCTCCCTACGAGAACGCCATCCATAGCACTCACGCTTATCTTGCATATTTTAGGGTATCCACTTTCAGTTGTCTATGAACTGATATAAGCAACCCAGAAGTCCTTTACCGCGGACACGGCTATTCGAATAGATGATGTTAATCCTGCAGGGGTGTACTTCTTCATACATGTTTCCACCACTTAGCGTCTGCACACGACATGTGCTCGGCAGACTTCAAGCGAAAGCCGACGTGGGTGTAGACCACGACCTACCTAAACACCTAAGTCTCTAGTCCAGGTTTATCGCCTATCCAGGTTCCATCCGCAGGGAGTCCGGCCGAGGTTTCCCATACGGCCCCGAACGATGTGTACAGGGTTCCCGAGATACCTAACGGGTATTCGGTACACCGTGCCACGTACCTACCGCATCACAGCCCACCCCGCGGGTCAGCGCTGTCCACGGCCTCCAGTAAGCTACAAACACCAGAAACTACTTGCAACTCCTGGACAGAGGACTAGGGTGAATAAGAAGTCGAGCGGGGTCATATTTCAGGGCCCAATGCATGGTAGTAGCTGAAATCATGGATCACAAACACAGAACTCAGTTCCTGAGGACGGCTTCAATGAGACAACCCACCATGTACTCCTACATGGCCTCTCACCGTTACCTTTTACCAAATCGTGTTCACACACTTAGCTCACACATAGTAGGACATGTTCACACACCTCTGATTCATTCCCGATGAATCAGACCTGACTCAACTCTAAGCAGTAGCAGGCATGACAAACAAACATGAATGAGTAGGCACAACAGGGCTCAAACAACTCCTACTCATACTAGTGGGTTTCATCTATTTACTGTGGCAATGACAGGTCATGCAGAGGATAAAGGGGTTCAGCTACCGCATCAAGTAACAAATGACTCGTTGTTGTTCTAATGCAGTAAAAGAGAGCAGGGTGAGAGAGTAGGATTGTATCGGAATGAACAAGGGGTTTTTGCTTGCCTGGCACTTCTGAAGATAACACTCAGTCTTCATCAGTGTCAACGATCACATCATCGGTACAGCATCTATCGAGGGGGAACAACACCGGCAAACACAGAAGAAACACAATCAATGCAATGCACAGTATGATGCATGCTATGACATGGCAATATGAATGTGTTTTGGGCTAATGCATCTAGCAACAAGTTAAATGGGGTTGGTCTGAATACAAGATTCAAATTCAAACTCCATATGTGAGAGTTTAAATGCCATTTATTTGTTTTGTCCAAAACAGAGGACAAACATTGTTCAAACATGCATGAAAATGGTCCAGATGGATTCCTTGAATTTTTCTGATAATTTTTCATATATAATTTGTTTGATTTGGAGTCACGGTTGAATTACTATGATTTTTAGAAGTTTTAGCTATTTTATGAAATAAATAAATCATTTAGATTTTTTTTAAAATCCAGAAAAGGGTTTACTACGTCAGCATGATGTTGGCATGACGTCAGCAGGTCAACAGGGGCTGGTCCGGGTCAAACCTGACCAGCGGGGTCCACACGTCAGTGACACAAGTGACTAACAGAGTTAATTAATTCTAACTAATCAAATTAATAGCCACGGGGCCCACTGTCAGTGTCAACAGGGGTAATTAGTCCTAAACTAATCTTGTCAGGTGCAGGGCCCACGCATGTTAATCCCAGGGAGGTCAAACCCCTGGTCAGCGGGGTCAAACCCACCGGCGACTCGATGCCGGCGAGGCCAGACACGGCGGCGAGGCTCGGATTTGGTCCTCCGTCGACCAAATCGACGGCGGAGATGCGCTACGCGTAGCTGGGGAGCTCGCGCATCGAGTGGTGGTGGCGGTTGGGCTCGGGATGGTCGGAAAAGACGCCGGCGACGACGTTGGCGGCTGCCGGAGCTCGGGCGAGCTCGGGGTCGTCGCTAGGAGGCACGACAGGAGGAGCTGGTGGTGGCTACGGGCTACTGAGGTTGCGGTGAGCACGACGGTGGGCTCAGGAGCGAGCTGCGGTGGCTGTGGCCACGGCCACGCCATGGCCGGCGGCGAGAAGCTCTCGGCCGCGGTGGTTAGCACGGCTACAGCGGCCTTACAGGGCAAAGGAGAGGGGAAATTGGTTCAGGGGCTCACGGGGATCATGCAGGGAGGGTCAGCGAGCTCGGGGAAGCACGAACGGCGGAGAATCGATGATGAGGTTGACGGCGGCCGAAGGTTGAAGATGAGCTTGAGGGCAACGCTGCAGGGCTTCCGGAGGGCCGTGGATCGGTGGGGAGGAAGAGGGGGTCGAGGCGGAGCTCCTGAGCCCAGCGGCAGGGCGAGGGGTGGCCGGTGGCCGCGGCGAACGGCGTCGGTGGCGATGGCTGCGTTCGGGCGAGTGAGAGAGAGGAAGCAGAGGAGAGGAGGGCCACAGGGAGAGTGATAGAGAGGTCGAGGGGGTTCGGCATCTCCGTGGCGTCGTCTAGGCGCATCGGAGAGGGGCCAGGCAGGCAGGGAGGGAGGAGGTGGCCGGCGCGGGGCGGGCACGCGCCTCCGTCCTTCTGGCGAGGGAGGAAGACGACAGGGAGGAGGTGGTGATGGGCTGGGCCGTTGGAGCTGGGCCGGTTGGTGGGCGCCAGGTAAGTCCAGGTGGGTTCTCTCTCTCTTTCTTTCTCTTTTCTATTTTCTGCAATTGGTTTTGATTTGATTTAAAATATCAAATCATTTTTCTAAAACTTTCTGTAAATTGTATGTGAGCTCAGGAACTAGTCCAAGGTCACAGGCAACTTACAAAAATATTTGAACTTTATTTCTTATATAATAGAAATAAATTCAACTCAAATATGTCATTGGTTTAAGTCAAAGACCCAAAAATAAATAATTCTGTGATTCCAAAAATATTGGTTTGAATTTTACCTCTTACCAATATTTTCACAGAGTAACAGGAACATTTCTTTGGACTCATTTGATGAGATTTAAATGTTGGTTATTTTTAGAGGTCTTCTGAGGCTTTTGAAAATTCCTCAATTCAAATTTCATTTGAATTAAAACATGATGCTCACATGAGGGTCTAGCCTAGTGCATAACAGGACCAGGGATGTGACAACTCACCCCCACTAAACAAAAATCTCGTCCCGAGATTCAAGCATAGGGGAGGGTGAAGGGGGAACGCAAACTAGCACAATCTTCACGATCCAGGTTGCACTCCAAATGAACGTTGATTCAAACACCATCTTTGACTCAAAGTCTTCCTCTGAGAACTCCAACTAACATGACAACGAGAGGAAAGGAAAGACCCTAAAAGAATTGTTCTTCTCGAAGGTCGAACAACTCAGGATTAACCCACGGAATGAGACATAGCAACATCTCTCGAGCTAAGAGACGAAGCACACATCCATAGGAATGGAGTGAAGCAGATGACGAAGGTTCACTAGGTAGACAACAATTTCACGCTTAAGAAGGTGGTAATCGGTTGTCAACACAGCGAGGAGTTGGGTTGCCATGATACCATATCAAGACACCTGAGGGATGGTGACTCGTAGATATATATCCCCCGTAAGTGGCAAAAAGAATTACCTTTGATATAGAGATCATTGAGACTCTCCATATCAGCCTAGGGCAAATCACAATCGATCATTTGGAGGAGTTCGGTGGAATGACATTCCGGGCCAGAATGGATGATGTGGATTACCTTGTTGAAGACAACACAAGGGATGATTTTATTAACTGGGGGGGGGGGGAAGCTCAACAATAGAGAGTGAGTCCACTATTTTGAAAAGTTATAGCATAACCGAGGAAACTGAGAGCATCCCAGTTAGTGTCGATGATAACACCCAACGCTTGTACATGCTCTCAAGAGCTTGAGCATTTCCATATTCATCAGGGTTTACCAATCTCCGTGTCAAGGATCCTGGCAACACAACATACTACCATGATGAATAATGATGGATGATGCAGATGCAAAGGAAGATAACACCTTCTCAGATTTTACCTTAGCGAGGCTAAGGAAACAAAATCTGGATGATCGACCGAGAGACATTTGACACTCCGCTTCTAATGTTCTCCTTGATGTACTAGCGTATCCCATTCCTTGAAATGGTCTGGTATCTAGAACATCAAGTAAAGGTCGGACTTCGGAAACACAAAAATCATAAGGCATAACTAGGGAGTAAATCCTACGAAGTCCTTATGGGGAGGTGGCCAACTTCTTCAATCAAGATACTACAATAATAGGTCTTCTGGCGGGGTGTGTTGGCCACGACATCCACTTTACCGGTTACAGAGTAACCAATATTATAATCCTTGGAAAACATTCCAACCATCATATCTGCCTGAGATTCAGATCCGGTTGGTGTCAGAATATTCTAGACTCATCGAGTCTAGAAAGTAAAATGAAAGTTTGCAACACAAATCGATGAGATAACGTTGCGAGATTCTCGGGGAGTGAACTATGGTAGTAAGCTCCAAAACATGAGCTGGTACTGCTACACACATGTGAACACGCTGTCTCAGACAAGCATGACCACATGGTAGTCTTATAATAAAACACTACTGAGTTCAGGTGGGGAAACCATCAACAAGGATATCGAAGCCCTTGCATAAGGCATGCTCTTAAGAAGGAACTTCTTCTCCTTGAACAAATCAATCGGTGGCTTGGTGTGCTCGGGACACATATGGAATGAAGGTTGCAAGTCTCCAGACCACAGAATACTTCGCACGTATGCATGACTGACTTGGGATGATTCCAGAGGAAGCAACATTGACTTTCTCGAATCCACGGCGGCAACTTGCTCCAAGTGCACATGAATTAGAGGAAGTCACTCCTTTCATCCGAACATATACCTCATGAGCGGAACACGAAGATAATGCTTACACAAGTTTCCAACGCTAGCCTGATGTTCATCATGAATTATGGAGGAGATAAAATGTTGCTGATGGGCTCAACAACAACTCATCAGAATTTCCATATCACTGGAATTCCGCCATTATGTGAACAAGGTGATAGTATTGGTCAGACCAAAAGATGGAATGGTGTATGCTCGAGGGATCAACCACGAGTAAGACAACATTACGAACATCGTTGGTTTCTGATTTGACTTGACGATAGCCCATACTCAAATCCACGTTTTGTCAAGACAATAGATCCAACAACTGATCACGAGGACCAATTGATGGAGATATCATCCTTCTTCAACACACACACACACACACACACACACAAGAAGATATCCCTTAACATGAACTAAGCCAGACAAGCTTTTATCTCCCAACTCTCCAAGTTGTTGTCTAGCTCAACCAACTAGCTCAGGAATATCCAACACAGATTCTTGGAGAAGGAGTGATTTATAAGAAAACCAACTTGGTCACGAACTCAACATAGCGGCCAGGTGACAACCTGGTAATACTTTCGAGAAGATATTCGGAAAATCACGAACCACCGATATGTTAGTAAGCTCGAGAACAATCTCGCTTTCCAGAGCAAGACGATATGATCAAATAAGCAAGGATTGGCACTATCCTAACTCATTGATCGGAGAGTGCACCAGAAATAAGGACTAGGTAGCACAATCAACCTTAGGGTGACGATTCAATAATCAACACGCTAAGAATGAGGTTATCGTCCATTTAACTACCAAGCAACGGAGTTGCTAGGAGTATTGATTTCACACACCATGATTCACTTGTCGGCATTCTGGTTACCATAGCACATGAACCGAGGAATGAACAATGATGGCAAGAAGTATCACTATACCAAGAGTTCATAGGATGGTGTGCAGTTCCTATAATAATCCCGATATAAAAGATGGTAATACTCCAAGGTAGAACAGAACAAAAGCTGGAATAGCAATTTGATCTACGGAGCACAACTTCTTTGACCCAACCCTGGATATGGGTCAGGTTCTGGAGTTTGTTTCTCCTAGTCATT
The DNA here is from genome assembly GCF_018294505.1 of Triticum aestivum. NCBI lineage: Eukaryota > Viridiplantae > Streptophyta > Magnoliopsida > Poales > Poaceae > Triticum > Triticum aestivum. The sequence continues at coordinate 486,935,531 of NC_057812.1, read as the reverse complement.
CCAGAATAGAATGGCTTGACGGACCACAAGAATAATAGGCATCGATGAATGAATGCATACATACTCTTGACTATCAATTGATAGACGACGGTCAGAAGACAACTAAAGGGGGACAACTCAAAGGAACATATGTTTTTCTGAGTTGTGGATGCATGGACTAGCATGTCGAACCAAGTTCAACATGTTTCTTTCGGATAACCCATGCAGAAAGGTAGAACTGGCAGAGTCACGATTTATGAATGGAGAACTCCTCAAGAGTACTCTGATTGTGATCTTTTGGTTCAGATAACTTCTGCCTGAATGGTTCATGGTATTTGGAAGAAGGAAATACCACGGACCTCGAGGACTATCGCAAGGTTACCATTAACCTAACGGAACTAGCAAACACTATCAACATGAAGTAAGTAGAGTGAATCTCGGGTTCAAGAACCCAGGAATAGAATACCTACTACTAAGTAGCATCACGGGATGCTTTCGAGAATAAAGGCCAGAAGCATCACAGTGGGACGCAAATCATGGCTAGATTACTAGATGATCCCCTAGGACACCTAGGGTCATAATAATAATTCCAACATATATGTCGAGGCAATAAATTACCTCAACGCACCGGTTAGTGTGCTTATTCTGACCATAAAGGACATCGGAAACGGAAAGAAAGGATTTGCAAATGCATCAGACTATTTAGAAACTTGGGATGACTCGGACGGCATAACGGCTGTAAATGCTCAGAAAAGATTTGAGACATTCACAAAAATGGTGGCATAACCACTCGGAAGCACAATATCAAGGTTTCGAGATCAACAGTTAACGTACGGAAGTAGTAGAAACTGAACAGAGGCTTAAGTCCAACAATTCTATAAGTCTACGGATTAGTAACACGTGATCCTGACAGAAAGAAGAGATAGCCTAGTTCTTAATCCCCGTAGAAGAGAAGATGATGACTCAGATCAGAAGGCCATGAGGTATAAGGAGTAAAAGAGCCTTACGTTTCAACCCACAATCAATTCCCCTACGTATAACTAAAGAATTTCTAGACTCGACTTCGACCAGTTTGGCTTGGTAATCCTACAGGCAGTCAAGCTCTGATACCAACGCTGTCAGGACCCCGACTCAATGCCACATCGATCTAGCATGTAACACCTCATATCACTTTGCGGCCTCACGCACGGTATTCCCACGGGTGTCGCCTTACCTTTGCCCGGGACCGTTTGCGCCTTTTGGCACACGTATATGATAGTGTCGCTAGCATCCATATGATAAGGAGCCCGGGCTGACATGGCTAGTCGTAAACCCAAAGTGGCACAAACCTACAGGGACAGGCATCCATGACCCAGCATCGAACGTGTCGGTCATCAGCGAGTGAATCCAGGCTGTAGCACTGGGCTAGCAGGACTCCGGTGAACCGGGCTGTAGCGGGCTAACAGGACTCTGGTATTCATCGCGTGACATTTCCCCGAAGGGACAGACACAGGAACGAAGAAGGACACATGCCGGCCAGCCTAAGTGTTCCGGAGCAGTAGCAAGCTACCATGGCTCAGTGGAAACACTAGGAGACATTTCCCGGTAAGAGAGGCTACTAAGAATAAACAACTAGATAGTCAGATCCCACACATACCAAGCATTTCAATAACATACACACAATATGCTCGATATGTGCACATACAACATGGCATCACAACATGACTCTACGACCCAAGTATGTATTCATTAGGCTCCGAGGAGCGAGATATTACAAACAGGGGTCTCATGACCCAACATTCAGAGCATACAAATCAAATCACAAGCGGAAGCTTAACATGTCTGAGTACAGACATCTACAAATGAAAAAGGCTGAGAAGCCTGACTATCTACCAGATCCTGCCGAGGGCACAAGATCGTAGCTGAGGTAACAAGCTAAACATCGAAGTCCACGCGGAACTACTAGCGAGACCGAAGTCTCTCTGCAAAAACATAAAATAGGCAAACGTGAGTACAAATGTACCCAGCAAGACTTACATCAGAACTAACTACATATGCATCATTATCAACAAAGGGATGGTGGGGGTTTAACTGCAGCAAGCCAGCTTTGACTCGGTGGCTATCCTGAACTACGACTGCAAGTAACTCTTTTGAGGTGGCGCACACGAGTCCACATATTCACCATATCAATACACCACTATGGATCCGCTCCCGTCTCCCTACGAGAACGCCATCCATAGCACTCACGCTTATCTTGCGTATTTTAGGGTATCCACTTTCACTTGTCTATGAACTGATATAAGCAACCCAGAAGTCCTTTACCGCGGACACGGCTATTCGAATAGATGATGTTAACCCTGCAGGGGTGTACTTCTTCATACATGTTTCCACCACTTAGCGTCTGCACACGACATGTGCTCGGCAGACTTCAAGCGAAAGCCGACGTGGGTGTAGACCACGACCTACCTAAACACCTAAGTCTCTAGTCCAGGTTTATCGCCTATCCAGGTTCCATCCGCAGGGAGTCCGGCCGAGGTTTCCCATACGGCCCCGAACGATGTGTACAGGGTTCCCGAGATACCTAACGGGTATTCGGTACACCGTGCCACGTACCTACCGCATCACAGCCCACCCCGCGGGTCAGCGCTGTCCACGGCCTCCAGTAAGCTACAAACACCAGAAACTACTTGCAACTCCTGGACAGAGGACTAGGGTGAATAAGAAGTCGAGCGGGGTCATATTTCAGGGCCCAATGCATGGTAGTAGCTGAAATCATGGATCACAAACACAGAACTCAGTTCCTGAGGACGGCTTCAATGAGACAACCCACCATGTACTCCTACATGGCCTCTCACCGTTACCTTTTACCAAATCGTGTTCACACACTTAGCTCACACACAGTAGGACATGTTCACACACCTCTGATTCATTCCCGATGAATCAGACCTGACTCAACTCTAAGCAGTAGCAGGCATGACAAACAAACATGAATGAGTAGGCACAACAGGGCTCAAACAACTCCTACTCATACTAGTGGGTTTCATCTATTTACTGTGGCAATGACAGGTCATGCAGAGGATAAAGGGGTTCAGCTACCGCAGCAAGTAACAAATGACTCGTTGTTGTTCTAATGCAGTAAAAGAGAGCAGGGCGAGAGAGTAGGATTGTATCGGAATGAACAAGGGGGTTTTGCTTGCCTGGCACTTCTGAAGATAACATTCAGTCTTCATCAGTGTCAACGATCACATCATCGGTACAGCGTCTACCGAGGGGGAACAACACCGGCAAACACAGAAGAAACACGATCAATGCAATGCACAGTATGATGCATGCTATGACATGGCAATATGAATGTGTTTTGGGCTAATGCATCTAGCAACAAGTTAAATGGGGTTGGTTTGAATACAAGATTCAAATTCAAACTCCATATGTGAGAGTTTAAATGCCATTTATTTGTTTTGTCCAAAACAGAGGACAAACATTGTTCAAACATGCATGAAAATGGTACAGATGGATTCCTTGAATTTTTCTGATAATTTTTCATATATAATTTGTTTGATTTGGAGTCACGGTTGAATTACTATGATTTTTAGAAGTTTTAGCTATTTTCTGAAATAAATAAATCGTTTAGATTTATTTAAAATCCAGAAAAGGGTTTACTGCGTCAGCATGACGTTGGCATGACGTCAGCAGGTCAACAGGGGCTGGTCCGGGTCAAACCTGACCAGCGGGGTCCACACGTCAGTGACACAAGTGACTAACAGAGTTAATTAATTCTAACTAATCAAATTAATAGCCACGGGGCCCACTGTCAGTGTCAGCAGGGGTAATTAGTCCTAAACTAATCTTGTCAGGTGCAGGGCCCACGCGTGTTAATCCCAGGGAGGTCAAACCCCTGGTCAGCGGGGTCAAACCCGCCGGCGACTCGACGCCGGCGAGGCCAGACACGGCGGCGAGGCTCGGATTTGGTCCTCCGTCGACCAAATCGACGGCGGAGATGCGCTACGCGTAGCTGGGGAGCTCGCGCATCGAGTGGTGGTGGCGGTTGGGCTCGGGATGGTCGGAAAAGACGCCGGCGACGACGTTGGCGGCTGCCGGAGCTCGGGCGAGCTCGGGGTCGTCGCTAGGAGGCACGGCAGGAGGAGCTGGTGGTGGCTACGGGCTACTGAGGTTGCGGTGAGCACGACGGTGGGCTCGGGAGCGAGCTGCGGTGGCTGTGGCCACGGCCACGCCATGGCCGGCGGCGAGAAGCTCTCGGCCGCGGTGGTTAGCACGGCTACAGCGGCCTTACAGGGCAAAGGAGAGGGGAAATCGGTTCAGGGGCTCACGGGGATCATGCAGGGAGGGTCAGCGAGCTCGGGGAAGCACGAACGGCGGCGAATCGATGATGAGGTTGACGGCGGCCGAAGGTTGAAGATGAGCTTGAGGGCGACGCTGCAGGGCTTCCGGAGGGCCGTGGATCGGTGGGGAGGAAGAGGGGGTCGAGGCGGAGCTCCTGAGCCCAGCGGCAGGGCGAGGGGTGGCCGGTGGCCGCGGCGAACGGCGTCGGTGGCGATGGCTGCGTTCGGGCGAGTGAGAGAGAGGAAGCAGAGGAGAGGAGGGCCACGGGGAGAGTGATAGAGAGGTCGAGGGGGTTCGGCATCTCCGTGGCGTCGTCTAGGCGCATCGGAGAGGGGCCAGGCAGGCAGGGAGGGAGGAGGTGGCCGGCGCGGGGCGGGCACGCGCCTCCGTCCTTCTGGCGAGGGAGGAAGACGACAGGGAGGAGGCGGTGATGGGCTGGGCCGTTGGAGCTGGGCCGGTTGGTGGGCGCCAGGTAAGTCCAGGTGGGTTCTCTCTCTCTTTCTTTCTCTTTTCTATTTTCTGCAATTGGTTTTGATTTGATTTAAAATATCAAATCATTTTTCTAAAACTTTCTGTAAATTGTATGTGAGCTCAGGAACTAGTCCAAGGTCACAGGCAACTTACAAAAATATTTGAACTTTATTTCTTATATAATAGAAATAAATTCAACTCAAATATGTCATTGGTTTAAGTCAAAGACCCAAAAATAAATAATTCTGTGATTCCAAAAATATTGGTTTGAATTTTACCTCTTACCCATATTTTCACAGAATAACAGGAACATTTCTTTGGACTCATTTGATGAGATTTAAATGTTGGTTATTTTTAGAGGTCTTCTGAGGCTTTTGAAAATTCCTCAATTCAAATTTCATTTGAATTAAAACATGATGCTCACATGAGGGTCTAGCCTAGTGCATAACAGGACCAGGGATGTGACAACTCACCCCCACTAAACAAAAATCTCGTCCCGAGATTCAAGCATAGGGGAGGGTGAAGGGGGAACGCAAACTAGCACAATCTTCACGATCCAGGGTGCACTCCAAATGAACGTTGATTCAAACACCATCTTTGACTCGAAGTCTTCCTCTGAGAACTCCAACTAACATGACAACGAGAGGAAAGGAAAGACCCTAAAAGAATTGTGCTGATGAAGCTCTTCCTTGAAGCTCTACTGGATCGTGAGTTCATGGGACATCATCGAGCTGAATGTGTGCAGATCGCGGAGGTACTGTACATTTGGTACTAGGATCGGTCGATCGTGAAGACGTACGACTACATCAACCGCGTTGTCATAACGCTTCCGCTTTTGGTCTACGAGGGTACATGGACAACACTCTCCCCTCTCGTTGCTATGCATCATCATGATCTTGCGTGTGCGTAGGAATTTTTTTGAAATCACTACATTCCCCAACAGTGGCATCAGAGCCAGGTTTATGCGTAGATGTTATATGCACGAGTAGAACACAAAGGAGTTGTGGGCGTGGGTATATACATATTGCTTGCCGTCACTAGTTGATTCTTGATTCGGCGGTATTGTGGGATGAAGCGGCCCAGACCGACATTACACGTACGCTTACGCGAGACTGGTTCTACCGACGTGCTTCGCACATAGGTGGCTGGTGGGTGTCAGTTTCTCCAACTTTAGTTGAATCAGATTCAATGAATAGGGTTCTTTCTGAAGATCAAAAAGCAATCACTATACCATGTTGTGGTTTTTGATGCGTAGGTAAGAACGGTTCTTGCCCAGCTCGTAGCAGCCACGTAAAACTTGCAACAACAAAGTAGAGAACGTCTAACTTGTTTTTGCAGGTAATGTTTGTAACACCCCGGACACACCCGCCGATGGTCGTTACTCCTAGCGGGATCTAGACTGGCCCCACAGATCAATACTAGTCTTTTCTGCGCACTTTGTCCTCACTCGTGCGCACCTGGGAGCAACTTCCCAGTCGGTCACCCATCCTAAAATTACTCCAAGCCGAGCACGCTTAACTTTCGAGTTTTGTCCGAATGGGCTTCCGGAAAAGAAGGAATTCCTTATTGATATGAGTAGTCTATCATCCCTATTAAGCTAGGCTATCACGTACACCCCCACTCAAAGGAATCAACGTCCTTGTCGGGCCACAAGAACATTCCCTCTTGGCACATACGTATGTGCATCCAGTACGGTACATGTGCCATGTCGGGTGCCACGATGGGTCACAAACGTCATGAACAACATGACCGCGCACCTGTTCGCAAACATCCGTGTAACCGCGAGGGTCGGCTCTGATACCAACTTGTAACGCCTCGGACACACCCGCAGGTGGTCGTTACTCCTGGCGGGATCTAGACTGGCCCCACAGATCAATACTAGTCTTTTCTGCGCACTTTGTCCTCAGTCGTGCGCACCCGGGAGCAACTTCTCGGTCGGTCACCCATCCTGAAATTACTCCAAGCTAAGCACGCTTAACTTTGGAGTTTTGTCCGAATGGGCTTCCGGAAAAGAAGGAATTCCTTATTGATATGAGTAGTCTATCATCCCTATTAAGCCAGGCTATCACAATGTTGTGATGTGATATGGTCAAGACATGATGCTAAATTTTATTGTATGAGATGATCATGTTTTGTAACACAGTTATCAGCAACTGGCAGGAGCCATATGGTTGTCGCTTTATTGTATGAAGTGCAATCGCCATGTAATTGCTTTACTTCATCACTAAGCGGTAGCGATAGTCGTAGAAGCAATAGCTGGCGAGATGACAACGATACTTCGATGGAGATCAAGGTGTCAAGCCGGTGATGATGGTGATCATGATGGTGCTTTGGAGGTGGAGATCAAAGGCACAAGATGATGATGGCCATATCATATCACTTATATTGATTGCATGTGATGTTTATCCTTTATGCATCTTATTTTGCTTAGTCCGATGGTAGCATTATAAGATGATCTCTCACTAAATTTCAAGGTATAAGTGTTCTCCCTGACTATGCACCATTGCTACAGTTCATCGTGCCGAGACACCACGTGATGATCGGGTGTGATAAGCTCTATGTTCACATACAATGGGTGCAAGCCAGTTTTGCACACGCGGAATACTCGGGTTAAACTTGATGAGCCTAGCATATGCAGTTATGGCCTCCGAACACTGAGACCGAAAGGTCGAGCGTGAATCATATAGTAGATATGATCAACATAGTGATGTTCATCATTGAAAACTACTCCATCTCACGTGATGATCGGACATGGTTTAGTTGATATGGATCACGTGATCACTTAGATGATTAGAGAGATGTCTATCTAAGTGGGAGTTCTTAAGTAATTTGATTAATTGAACTTTAATTTATCATGAACTTAGTACCTAATAGTATTTTGCATGTCTATGTTGTTGTAGATAGATGGCCCGTGCTGTTGTTCCGTTGAATTTTAATGCGTTCCTAGAATCCTCATTGCTGCACAGAAGAATTACATCCTGGAAGCACCGCTAGGTGACAAACCCGCTGCAGGAGCAACGCCAGATGTTGTGAACACCTGGCAGAGCAAAGCTGATGACTACTCGATAGTTCAGTGTGCCATGCTTTACGACTTAGAACCGGGACTTCAACGACGTTTTGAACGTCATGGAGCATATGAGATGTTTGAGGAGTTGAATATAATATTTCAAGCAAATGCCCAGATTGAGAGATATGAACTCCCCAATAAGTTCTACAGCTGCAAGATGGAGGAGAATAGTTCTGTCAGTGAACATATACTTAGAATGTCTGGGTACCACAACCACTTGACTCAACTGGGAGTTAATCTTCCAGATGATAGTGTCATTGATAGAGTTCTTCAATCACTGCCACCAAGCTACAAGAGCTTTGTGATGAACTATAATATGCAAGGGATGGATAAGACGATTCCTGAGCTCTTCGCAATGCTAAAGGCTGCGGAGGTAGAAATCAAGAAGGAGCATCAAGTGTTGATGGTCAACAAGACCACCAGTTTCAAGAAAAATGGTAAAGGGAAGAAGGGGAACTTCAAGAAGACCAGCAAGCCAGTTGCTGCTCAAGTGAAGAAACCCAAGTCTGGACCTAAGCCTGAAACTGAGTGCTTCTACTACAAAGGAACTGGTCACTAGAAATGGAACTGCCCCAAGTATTTGGCGGAGAAGAAGGATGGCAAAGTGAAAGGTATATTTGATATACATGTTATTGATGTATGATAATCCCCAAGTGCAGGGAATCATCGTAGCAATTTCCAAAGGTGGACGTGATAAGTATGGAGTGTCGAACCCACAAGGAGCTAAAGGTAAGATCAATATTCTCTCAAGCCCTATCTACCACTGATACGACTCTACGTACACCGAACGTTTGCTTCCAACTAGCAACGAGAAATAAAACTACATTGTGGGTATGAAAAGGATAACTTCGTACGATATCGGAGAGCTAAAATATGAAAGTAGGTACTGTTATCATAAAGTTAGAATATATTACCAAATATTATAAATAGCGAGTGTGGAATAATGATGGGTCGGTGTGCGGAATTGTCCTAGGCAATTGTTAACAAGACCGGTAATCACTATTGTAGTTTCATAGGAGGGAGAGGCATAAGCTAACATACTTTCTATTCTTGGATCATATGCACTTATGATTGGAATTCTAGCAAGCATCCGGAACTACTAAAGACCATTAAGCTAAAACCCAACCATAGCATTAAAGTATCAAGTCCTCTTTATTCCCATATGCCATGTCCCGCTTATCCGTGTTTGTGTTTCAGTCACTCACGCAACACAGACAATAAGCAAACCATGGACATATTGCAACACCCTACATCGGTAATCCCTCACGCTTACGCGACACGGAGGGCACCATAGGAAAGCACCAAAGTAAAACATACAACTCATACCAATCTAGATCATCAATCAACCCAAAGGCAAAGGATATCTACTCAAAACATCATAGGATGGCAACACATCATTGGATCATAATGTGGCATAAAGCACCATGTTCAAGTAGGGATTACAGCGGGGTGCCGGAGAGTGGACCGCGTAAAAGAGATGAGGATGGTGATGATGATGGTGATGTTGATGAAGACGATCACCGCGTCAATGATTTCCCTCCCGATGGCACTCCGGTGCCACCGAGAGAGAGGATGAGAGGTTCTCCCCCTTGTGCTTCCTCCTCCATGCCCCTTCTAGATGGGGAGAGGTTCTCCCTCTGGTCCTTGGCCTTCATGGCGATGATGGCCCCTCCGGGATCCTCCTCCATGGCCTCCGGTGATGATGGCCCCCTCCGTCAGGGTGCCAGAGAGGGCCTAGATTGACTTCTCGTGCCTACAGAGGCTTGCGGCGGCGGAACTTCCGATCTAGGTTAATTTCTGGAGGTTTCTGTATATATAAGAGGTTTTGGCGTCGAGAACAGGTCAGGGGGGTCTCCGGGCTATCCACGAGGTAGGGGGCGCGCCTCCCACCCTCGTGGGCAGCCCGGGACTCTTCTGGCCCAACTCTTTTACCCCTTGGCCTTCTTCTGGTCCAAAAATAAGCTTCGTCAAGTTTCAGGTCAATTGGACTCCGTTTGGTTTTCCTTTTCTGCGATACTCTAAAACAAGGAAAAAAACAGAAACTAGCACTTGGCTCTAGGTTAATAGGTTAGTCTCAAAAACCAAATAAAATAGCATATAAATGCATATAAAACATCCAAGGTTGATAATATAATAGCATGAATACTTCATAAATTATAGATAAGTTGGAGACGTATCAATGTACCTTACTAATGCTCGCAGTAGTGCCTGGGTATTTGATACTGGTTCAGTTGCTAACATTTGCAACTTGAAACAGGGGCTACGGATTAAGTGAAGATTGGCTAAGGACGAGGTGACAATGCGCGTGGGAAATGGTTCCAAAGTCGATGTGATCGCCGTCGGCACGCTACCTCTACATCTACCTTCGGGATTAGTTTTAGACCTAAATAATTGTTATTTGGTGCCAGCGTTGAGCATGAACATTATATCTGTATCTTGTTTGATGCGAGACGGTTATTCATTTAAATCAGAGAATAATGGTTGTTCTATTTATATGAGTAATATCTTTTATTGTCATGCACCCTTGATGAGTGGTCTATTTTTACTAAATCTTGATAGTAGTGATACACATGTTCATAGTATTGAAGCCAAAAGATGCAGAGTTGATAATGATAGTGCAACTTATTTGTGGCACTGCCGTTTAGGTCATATTGGTGTAAAGCGCATGAAGAAACTCGATTCCGATGGACTTCTGGAATCACTTGATTATGAATCACTTGGTACTTGCGAACCATGCCTCATGGGCAAGATGACTAAAACTCCGTTCTCCAGAACAATGGAGCGAACAATAGAGTTATTGGAAATCATACATACTGATGTATGTGGTGTGGTCCAATGAACATTGAAGCTCGCGGCGGGTATCGTTATTTTCTCATCTTCACAGATGATTTGAGCAGATATGGGTATATCTACTTAATGAAACATAAGTCTAGAACATTTGAGAAGTTCAAAGAATTTCAGAGTGAAGTGGAAAATCATCATAACAAGAAAATCAAGTTTCTACGATCTGATTGTGGAGGTGAATATTTGAGTTATGAGTTTGGTCTTCATTTGAAACAATGCGGAATAGTTTCGCAACTCACGCCACCTGGAACACCACAACATAATGGTGTGTCCGAACGTCGTAACCGCACTTTATTAGATAGGGTATGATCTATGATGTCTCTCACTGATTTACCGCTATCGTTTTGGGGTTATGTGTAACACCCCAGATGTAACTTTCCCTATTTGTACTCCAACTCCTGCCGTTTCCGGCGTTAAGTTATATTTATTTTCTCGGGTTCGGGTTTTTGTCTCCGGTGTTATTATCGTTGTCATGCATCTCATATCATGTCATCATGTGCATTGCATTTGCATATGTGTTCATCTCATGCATTCGAGCTTTTTCCCCGTTGTCCATTTTGCATTCCGGCGCTCCGTTCTCCTCCGGTTGTCATTTCTAGCTTTCTTTCGTGTGTGGGGATTAAACATTTCCGGATTGGACCGAGACTTGCCAAGCGGCCTTGGTTTACTACCGGTGGACCGCCTGTCAAGTTTCGTACCATTTGAACTTCGTTTGATACTCCAACGGTTAACCGAGGGACCGAAAAGGCCTCGTGTGTGTTGCAGCCCAACACACCTCCAATTTGGCCCCAAACCCACCAAACTCTGCTCCATGTCCTAGAGCGTTCGATCACGATCGCGTGGCTGAAAACCGCACCTCATTTGGACTCTCCTAGCTCCCTCTATGCCTATATATACACCCCCATTCCAAATTCGCGGATCCTCTCCCCCCTAACCCTAAAAAAATCCCAGATCTGCGCCGGCCGGACACGTCCGCCCCGGCCGGACGCGTCCGCTCCGATCCGCCAGCCACCCCACGCTCGCCACGTGGCAAGCCGCCGCCGTCCCCGCCCGCGGCCCGGCCGACCCGCAGCCGGCCCCTGCCAGCCCGAGGCCGCCGCCGCCCGCGCCCTTCGCCCGCCGCCGTCGCCCTCCACTCCGGCGCTGCGCCGCCGCGGCCCGCCCCGCCGGCCACCGTCGCCACCTCGTCGCCGGGCCGCCGCAGCCGCCGTCGCCGCCCCAAGCCATCGGGGAGCTCGCCGGCGTCACCCGGCCCCGGCCACCGGGCGTCGCCCCCGCCGGCTGCCGTCCTCGTCTTCGCCGGAGTCGCCTCGGGAGGCGCGCCCCGACCCGGTTGCTACAGTGATCCGAAACCCTAGATCCAGATCTGGGTAGTTTTTTTCGCTAAGTCCTCAGAATTTTTAGTCCAAGTGCACATGTTCGCGGCTCCGTAACGTTTCATCTGTAGCTCCGATTTGGGCGTATAGCATATCAAAATGTTTATCTCAGAGAGTACATCACTTCATTCCATTGCATTATTTTCGTTTGAGCTCATCTTGATGCCCGAAATGCTGTTAGAAGAGGGCTACTTGAGTTAATTGTCAGATCGGTTACTCCGTTTAGCACTTTTGTCATTTTTGCCATGATTAATGTGTGCATGCTATGCCCGTGAGTTCTTCATATGTTTTGTTAAGGGTTTTGTCATCTTTCCAGAGGTGCAACCCATGTATTTTTAGGATGTGTGTGGTGACTTGTGCAAGCTTGCAAAGAGGTGCACTTGCTAATTCTGTTTTCAGGGACTTAGTGATTTCACTAAGTCCTGGGATTGTTTAGTTCATGATGCCATATGTTCTTATTGTTTCCTAGTGATCCGTGCCTCTTTTGAGGATGATCAGTAAGGGAGTTTTGTTAACATTGTAGTGCTCTATCCATCCATGTCTTTGTTTGCAATTATGGAGCACCCTAGCTTGAGTCAATCGAGCTCTACTTTTGCTTCGTGGTGAATCTGGGCAGATTGTCAACTTGTTTGCGATTTTGCCGATGTTATTGTAGTTGATCCGTGCATGCAATGCTATTGTTCTTGCCATGTCTAGCTTGTATTTTGTGCCTTCTTTATGGATGTATGATTGTCTTGCCATGACTTTCACCGTAGTGAGTGCATCGAGCTCGTAAACATGCCTTCGTGAGTTATATTTCAGCATGTCCCAGTTTTCACTAAGTCTGAAAACTGATTTTGTTTTTGCTATGTTCGCGTGCTTGCAATTGTATTTTGTGATCCCTTTTGGCTCAAGGTCACTAAGGGACTTTTGTTAAGCTTGTTGAGTAGCTCCATGCCATGTCTTTCTTTGTCATGTTCAGGTCCTGTAGCATGTTGTTTTGTTGCTCCGAAGAGGGCTATATGATCTGAAATTCTAGACAAGTGTTAATTTCACTAAGTCTGAGATCTGTTTACCATTTGCGTTTTTGCCATGCTTGTTTGAACCTCCTAATGGATGAATTGGCCGTAGCTCAGTGCTAGACTTTTGTTAAGCATCTTGTATGCATCCCTGCCATGTATTTTTTGTCATGTTTGGTTGCTGTAGCCTGTTCATTTCATTGCATTTAGATGCCTACTTGCTGTAATCGCAGACCGGTGTCATATTTGAATCGCTTGCCATTTCCAAACCGTAACTCCGATTCCGGCGATCTTTATATCGTTTTCAAGCGATTTCACCTCATATTTCCAGTGGCACCCTTGGAATTCCAAGTTGAGGCCAGGTTCATGCATTTCCTGTCATATCTTGCATTTTGCATCCCGCATCGCATCCCGCATAGCATATCATCATTTCATCATGTTGCTTGATCTTGCACGTGGTTGATTGTATCCTTGTTGCTTGTTTGTCTTGTTTGGGTAGAGCCGGGAGACGAGTTCACTAACGAGGAGCCCGTTGAGTTTGCTTTTGAGGATCCAGTCAACTCTGACAACTGTGCAGGCAAGATGATCATACCCTCGAAATCACTACTATCTTTGCTATGCTAGTTTGCTCGCTCTTTTGCTATGCCATTGCTACGATGCCTACCATTTGCTTGCAAGCCTCCCAAATTGCCATGTCAAACCCCTAACCCACCTTTGTCCTAGCAAACCGTTGATTGGCTACGTTACCGCTTTGCTCAGCCCCTCTTATAGCGTTGCTAGTTGCAGGTGAAGATTGGAGGCCGTTCCTTGTTGGAACATCTTTTATTTACTTGTTGGGATATCATTATATTGCTATGTTATCTTAATGCATCTATATAGTTGGTAAAGGGTGGAAGGCTTGGCCTCTCGCCTAGTGTTTTGTTCCACTCTTGCCGCCCTAGTTTCCGTCATATCGGTGTTATGTTCCCAGATTTTGCGTTACTTACGCGGTTGGGTTATAATGGGAACCCCTTGATAGTTCGCCTTGATTAAAGCTTTTCCAGCAATGCCCAACCTTGGTCTTACCATTTGCCACCTAGCCTTTTCTTTCCCTTGGGTTCTGCAGACTCAAGGGTCATCTTATTTTAACCCCCCCGGGCCAGTGCTCCTCTAAGTGTTGGTCCACCTGTCAGCTACCGGTGGCCACCAGGGGCAACTCTGGGCTGGCCTACCCGTACCTAGGACAATCTGAGTGTGCCCTGAGAAAGAGATATGTGCAGCTCCTATCGGGATTTGTCGGCACATTCGGGCGGTGTTGCTGGTCTTGTTTTAACCTGTCGAAGTGTCTTGAGTTACCGAGATACCGAGTCTGATCGGAACGTCTTGGGAGGAGGTCTATTCCTTCGTTGACCATGAGAGCTTGTCATGGGCTAAGTTGGGACTCCCCTGCAGGGATTGAACTTTCGAAAGCCGTGCCCGCGGTTATGGGCAGATGGGAATTTGTTAATGTCCGGTTGTAGATAACTTGAACCTTAATTAATTAAAATGAATCAACTGAGTGTGTTACCGTGATGGCCTCTTCTCGGCGGAGTCCGGGAAGTGGACACGGTGTTGGAGTAATGTTTGCGCAGGTTGCTCTCTAGCTTCTCGCTCGTGCTTTGCCTCCTCTTCTCGCTCTCTTTTGCGAATAAGTTAGCCACCATACTTGCTAGTCGCTTGCTGCAGCTCCACTCATATTTTACCTTGCCATACCTATAAGCTTAAATAGTCTTGATCGCGAGGGTGCGAGATTGCTGAGTCCCTGTGGCTCACAGATTACTATTACACCAGATGCAGGGCCTGATGATTCCGCTCCAGGAGACGCGTATGAGCTCAAGTGGGAGTTCGACGAAGACTCTCAACGATACTATGTTTCCTTTCCCGATGATCAGTAGTGGTGCCCAGTTGGGGGTGATTGGGACCGTTGTCGCATGTTGGGTTCTCTTTTATTTTGGCGCCGTAGTCGGGCCATGAGTGTTTGGATGATGTAATGTTATTTATGTACTTGATTGACGTGGCGAGTGTAAGCCAACTATGTTATCTCCCCTTTATTATTATATTACATGGGATGTTGTGAAGATTGCCTAACTTGCGACATATGCCTTCAATGCGATTATGTCTCTAAGTCGTGCCTCGACACGTGGGAGCTATAGTCGCATCGAGGGTGTTACAAGTTGGTATCAGAGCCTTCCCCGACCTTAGGAGCCCCATTGCTTGATCGTTTTTAGCGGCCGAGTTGTGTCTAGAAAAATGTTTTGAGTCATTAGGAATTATATATCGGAGAGTTTAGGAATTCTTTTTACTTCCCAGTCTCCTCATCGCTCTGGTAAGGCATCCTGACGTAGAGTTTTGACTCTTCTCTTCTCAAATTTCACAAAAAAATTTAGGATCACGCGGGTATCTTGGAATCGTTCCGATGGTTTTATGATGAGAACATTGTCTTGGTGCCTCCTGTCAGGGGTTTAGTGGAAGTGTCCCGGGGAGTTGAGCTCTGAGGTGTTGTCATCATAATTTTATCGTTGCAGTTCTGGAATACCTGAGTTTAGTACGCCGACATCGAAAATCTCTTTTATGCAGTTCGTTGGTGAGATAACCTCGACGCCACCCAGTACTGGGGCGGGAGTTCGGGAGTATCGCCATAACTTGTATAACGGATGCTTTTCGAAGGTTGAGGTAGATGGTTTCCGAAGGTTTCTTGGTTATGTGTTGAAGGATGGATACAGCTGGATGTAGGATTTGCTAGTTTGGGTGAGATATTATGCTTCCCCTGTATCCCCAACACCTGATTGCATAACCGGAAAGGTTCGGGAGTTTCATAGGTGGGAATTCTAGTAGCTCTAGTTCTTCTTCCACGGATATTGGTTTGAGATTGGGATTTCTTACCGATTATTCGTTCTTGATCCGTACCTTGTTGATTTATTTCTCTACCTTAATTCTACGTGGCTTCTCAATTTATGGATATGTGACCATTTCAAGAGGAATGCATTCGTTCATTTTGTTCGGATGTGAAGACTATATGTTGCAATTTTCATTCCGTTGGATTCAGCTTCAATATTTATCTGTCAATGTGCTAATGGTGGTCAACCTCTTCAGGATGGCTCCTCCAACGCGCACGACTCCGAATCCTGATCCGCCACCACCTCCACCTCCTCCAGAGGCATGGCAAGCTGTGATGGCCGCAACCAATGCAAATACACAGTTGATCATGCAAATTCTTCAAGAGCGCAATCAAGGCAGTCAAGGGAATCAAGGCAGCAATCAGAGTCACTTTGCTACACTCAACCAGTTCCTTGCTAACGGGCCAAAGACTTTCAGCAATTGTGTTGAGGCAACCGATGCTGACGATTGGCTTGTGGATCTGTGTAAGCACTTCGAGTGCAGTAACGTCAGGCCTGAGGACTTTGTCAAGTTCGCTTCCTTCCAACTCAAAGATCAAGCTGCAGAGTGGTTCCAGCAGTACAAGGACTCCAGAGGTGGACGTGTTATCACTTGGGATGATTTCCGTCGAGATTTCCGAGCTCATCATATTCCCCAGAGCGTGGTTGAAAGCAAGCGTGAGGAATTCCGCAATCTGAAGCAAGGCTCTTTGTCTGTCTATGACTACAACAAGTTGTTTCAGAAGCTCGCCAGCTTTGCCAAGCAGGACGTCCCTGATGAGAAGAGCATGATATATCAGTTCAGGGGTGGTCTCAGAGAAGAAATTCAGCTCGCTCTTGTCCTCTTTGAGCCCTTGAGATATGATGAGTTCTACAACATGGCACTGAAGCAAGAGGCTGCTCAGTTGAGGTGTGATGCTTCCAAGAAGCGAGTCAGAGATGTTACTCCTTCTTCCTCTACTCAAGTGGCCAAGCAGCAGAAGTTTTGGCTTCCTCCTCCTCCGTTCCGTCAGCCGTATCAGCAGAAGAGCAAAGGTGGCAGTGGTTCTTCCCACCCACCCAACCCTGGCTTTCAGAACAAGACTTCGTCTCAACCTCCAAGATCGAGTGCTCCGTATCACCGTCCGCTTTCAGAGGTCACGTGCAACAAGTGTCAATAGAAGGGTCACTATGCCAACAAGTGTCTCAACCAGAGGCGTCTTCCTCCTCCTCCTCCTGTCAGATCGGCAAGTACAGCTGTGGTCAAGCATAACCCCAAGCATTCCAAGGTCAATTTGATGAATGCAGCTCAGGCAGAGGACTCGTCAGATGTGATCATGGGTAACCTTCCTGTTAATGATATTCCTGCAAAAGTTCTTTTTGACACTGGTGCATCGCATTGCTTCATCTCGAGACCGTTTACAAATAGGCATGAATTGGTTTCGCAAGTTTTGCCTAGTCCTTTAGCAGTTGTTTCTCCCAGTAAGCGCGTGCAGGCTAACTCCATCGTTCCGGATGTTTCTATCACTTTGGGTGACTACAAGTTCTTGGCTTCTCCAATGGTTCTCGGTGACTCGGATATTGATCTTATTCTCGGAATGGATTGGCTTTCTAAGCACAAGGCTCAGCTTGATTGTGCAGCCAGGCAGATTCAATTGACTCATTCGTCTGAGGATGTAATTGTCTTTGCCGCTCGTGATGATACTATCCGTCTGTTTTCGCTCAATGAGAAGGGTGAATTGGATGCCATCTCTCAAATTCCAGTCGTTTGCGAATATCAAGACGTCTTTCCAGAAGAGCTCCCAGGAATGCCTCCGCACCGGCCAGTTGAATTCGTTATTGATCTTGAGCCTGGCACGGAACCTGTGTGCAAACGTCCTTACAAGCTCGGACCTGAAGAGTTGAAGGAGCTGAAGAAGCAACTCGATGATGCAAGAGAAAATGGGTCTCATCCGGCCTAGTTCTTCTCCGTGGGGTTGTGGTGTTCTTTTTGTGAAGAAGAAGGATGGAACGGACCGACTTTGTGTTGATTACCGTCCAGTGAACAAGAAGACCATCAAGAACAAATACCCACTTCCCAACATCAATGAGCTGTTCGAACAACTCAAAGGTGCTCAAGTATTCTCCAAGCTTGATCTCCGTATGGGTTATCACCAGATTCGCATTCGTGAAGAAGATATTCCCAAGACAGCATTCAGAACAAGCTTTGGTTCATATGAATACACTGTCATGTCTTTTGGTCTCGCCAACGCTCCTCCGACGTTCTCTCGCGTGATGAACTTCATCTTCAATGCCTACACCAATGACTTTGTTTTGGTCTATCTCGACGACATTCTGGTTTTCTCCAAGAATAAGGAAGATCATGCCAAGCACTTGCGTTTGGTTCTCAATAAGCTGAGGGAACACCAGTTCTACGCCAAGTTCTCCAAGTGTGAATTTTGGCTCGATGAGGTTCTTTATCTTGGTCATATCATCTCTACCAAGGGCATTGCCGTGAATCCTGAGAAGGTGTCTGCAATTGTGAATTGGGAATCTCCTCAGAACGTGAAGCAACTCCGCAGTTTTCTCGGTCTCGCAAGCTATTGCCGAAGATTCGTTGAAAACTTTTCCAAGATCGTGAAGCCTCTTTCTAATCTTCTCCAGAAGCACGTCAAGTACGTTTGGTCTCCGGAGTGTGATGTTGCTTTCAACACTTTGAAAGAGAAATTGATCACTGCTCCAGTTCTGACTCCGCCTGATGAATCCAAACCGTACGAGGTCTTTTGTGATGCCTCTCTCCAAGGTCTTGGCGCAGTATTGATGCAAGAGAAGAAAGTTGTTGCTTATACATCTCGCCAGTTGAAGCCTAATGAGAAGAACTACCCCACTCATGATCTCGAGTTGGCGGCAGTTGTGCATGCTCTTTTGACTTGGAGACATCTTCTATTGGGAAGAAAAGTGGACATTTTCACTGATCACAAGAGTCTCAAGTACATCTTCACTCAGCCTAATCTCAACCTCAGGCAAACTCGATGGGTCGAAATGATTCAAGAGTATAATCCGAGTATCGAGTATACTCCAGGCAAGGCCAATGTGATTGCTGACGCTTTGAGCAGGAAAGGCTTACTGCAACAGTCTGATTCTTAAGCCTTATCAACCCGAGCTTTGTGAAGCTTTCCGCAAACTTAATCTGCAAGTTGTTCCTCAAGGTTTCCTCGCCAACCTTCAAGTCTCTCCTACCTTGGAAGACCAGATTCGCCAAGCCCAGCTTCTTGATGCTATGGTGAAAAAGGTGAAGATTGGGATTGCCAAGAGTCAGTCCAAGTACAAGTGCTACCGCCTTGATGACAAGGACACTCTCTTCTTCGAGGATCGTATTGTTGTACCCAAAGGTGACCTTCGTAAAGTGATCATGAACGAGGCTCACAATTCTCTCCTCTCCATCCACCCTGGGAGCACGAAGATGTATCAGGACCTTAAGCAAGCTTATTGGTGGACTCGAATGAAGCGCGAGATCGCTCAATTCGTGAATGAATGTGATGTCTGCAGAAGAGTGAAGGCAGAACACCAAAGGCCAGCTGGTCTCCTCCAACCTCTTGCCATTCCAGAATGGAAGTTTGACCACATTGAAATGGACTTCGTGACTGGGTTTCCAAAGTCCAAGCGTGGCAATGATGCTATATTCGTTGTCATCGACAAACTCACCAAAGTGGCTCATTTCTGCCTATCAAAGAGTCGATCACTGCAGCTCAATTGGCGGAACTCTATACCTCTCGTATTGTCTCTCTGCACGGTATTCCTCAAGTGATCTCTTCAGACCGTGGCAGCATCTTTACCTCGAAGTTTTGGGATTCTTTTCAGAAGGCCATGGGCACCAACATCCGCTTCAGCACAGCTTTCCATCCTCAAACAAGCGGTCAAGTCGAGCGTGTCAACCAGATTCTTGAAGATATGCTCAGGGCTTGTGTGATCTCCTTCGGCATGAAGTGGGAGGATTGTCTTCCTTATGCTGAATTCTCCTACAACAACAGTTTTCAAGCAAGTTCGGGCAAGGCCCCTTTTGAAATTCTGTATGGCAGGAAGTGTCGTACCCCTCTCAACTGGTCTGAAACCGGTGAACGTCAGCTTTTGGGTAATGACTTAATCACAGAGGCAGAAGAAATGTGCAAAGTCATTCGTGATAACCTCAAAGCAGCCCAATCCCGCCAGAAGAGCTACTATGATAGTAAGCACCGTGATTTGGCTTTCGAGATCGGAGATCATGTTTACCTCCGTGTCTCTCCTATGAAAGGTACTCGTCGCTTCGGTATCAAAGGGAAGCTTGCCCCTAGATACGTGGGACCTTTCAAGATTGTCAGCAAGAGAGGCGACCTCGCCTATCAACTCGAGCTTCCTTCAAACTTTGCAAATGTTCATGACGTGTTCCATGTCTCTCAGCTTCGAAAGTGCTTCAAGACTCCTGACCGCACCATCAACTTCGAGGACATTGAGCTCCAAGAAGATCTCTCCTATCGTGAGCACCCAGTTGCTATTCTTGAAGAGACTGAACGCAAGACTCGCAACAAGTCAATCAAATTTCTCAAAGTCAAGTGGTCACACCATTCCGACCGTGAAGCTACCTGGGAACGCGAGGATCACCTCCGTTCTGAGTACCCGGAGTTCTTTCAGTCATAGATCTCGGGACGAGATCCTTTCGTAGTGGTGGAGTGTTGTAACACCCCGGATGTAACTTTCCCTATTTGTACTCCAACTCTTGCCGTTTCCGACGTTATGTTATATTTATTTTCTCGGGTTCGGGTTTTTGTCTCCGGTGTTATTATCGTTGTCATGCATCTCATATCATGTCATCATGTGCATTGCATTTGCATACGTGTTCATCTCATGCATTCGAGCTTTTTCCCCGTTGTTCGTTTTGCATTCCGGCGCTCCGTTCTCCTCCGGTGGTCATTTCTAGCTTTCTTTCGTGTGTGGGGATTAAACATTTCCGGATTGGACCGAGACTTGCCAAGCGGCCTTGGTTTACTACCGGTGGACCGCCTGTCAAGTTTCGTACCATTTGGACTTCGTTTGATACTCCAACGGTTAACCGAGGGACCGAAAAGGCCTCGTGTGTGTTGCAGCCCAACACCCCTCCAATTTGGCCCAAAACCCACCAAACTCTGCTTCATGTCCTAGAGCGTTCGATCACGATCGCGTGGCTGAAAACCGCACCTCATTTGGACTCTCCTAGCTCCCTCTATGCCTATATATACACCCCCATTCCAAATTCGCGGATCCTCTCCCCCCTAACCCTAAAAAAATACCAGATCTGCGCCGGCCGGACACGTCCGCCCCGGCCGGACACGTCCGCCCCGGCCGGACGCGTCCGCTCTGATCCGCCAGCCACCCCGCGCTCGCCACGTGGCAAGCCGCCGTCGTCCCCGCCCGCGGCCCGGCCGGCCCGCAGCCGGCCCCCGCCAGCCCGAGGCCGCCGCCGCCCGCGCCCTTTGCCCTGCTGCTGTCTTGGTTGGTTTGAGAGCAGGCACTGTCTATATATCCAAACCGGAGGAGAGTTTGGGTTTGGCAGCGTAGCAATTCTCGCGGGAATCTCGGTCTTGTTTGGGCCGATTCCTTAACGAGAGCCTAGTCGAAAGCGCCCATAAAAAGAGTAAATCGTTTTCGGTATGGGTACGCTGGCCCCTACGAGGGGCGGTAAGCAAGGTAGAGACCAGTGAGCCTATTATATTAAGTTTAGAGGATTCTCCTAACGTGATGAGTTTAGTTTCTCACACAATTCTGATGAAAACATCTAAACATCTTTAGTGCCTTTTGCCTTTGAGCTCAATCCGCCGTCGCCCTCCACTCAGGCACCGCGCTGCCGCGGCCCGCCCCGCCAGCCGCCGTCGCCACCTCGTCACTGGGCCACCTCAGCCGCCGTCGCCGCCCCGAGCCGCCGGCGTCGCCCGGCCCGCAGCCGGCCCCGGCTCCGGCCACCGCGGCCCCCGGCGCCGCCGCCCCGGCCACCGGATGTCGCCCCCCGCCGGCTGCCGTCCTTGTCTTCGCCGGAGTCGCCTCGGGAGGCGCGCCCCGACCCGGTTGCTACAGTGATCCGAAACCCTAGATCCAGATCTGGGTAGTTCTTTTTCACCAAGTCCTTAGAATATTTAGTCCAAGTGCACATGTTCGTGGCTCCGTAACTTTTCATCCATAGCTCTGATTTGGGCATATAGCGTATCAAAATGTTCATCTCAGAGAGTACATCATTTCATTCCATTGCATCATTTTCATTTGACCTCATCTTGATGCCCGAAATGCTGTTAGAAGAGGGCTACTTGAGTTAATTGTCAGATCGGTTACTCCGTTTAGCACTTTTGTCATTTTTGCCATGATTAATGTGTGCATGCTATGCCCGTGAGTTCTTCATATGTTTTGTTAAGGGTTTTGTCATCTTTCCAGAGGTGCAACCCATGTATTTTTAGGATGTGTGTGGTGACTTGTGCAAGCTTGCAAAGAGGTGCACTTGCTAATTCTGTTTTCAGGGACTTAGTGATTTCACCAAGTCCTGGGATTGTTTAGTTCATGATGCCATATGTTCTTGTTGTTTCCTAGTGATCCGTGCCTCTTTTGAGGATGATCAGTAAGGGAGTTTTGTTAACATTGTAGTGCTCTATCCATCCATGTCTTTGTTTGCAATTATGGAGCACCCTAGCTTGAGTCAATCGAGCTCTACTTTTGCTTCGTTGTGAATCTGGGCAGATCGTCAACTTGTTTGCGATTTTGCCGATGTTATTGTAGTTGATCCGTGCATGCTATGATATTGTTCTTGCCATGTATAGCTTGTATTTTGTGCCTTCTTTATGGATGTATGCTTGTCTTGCCATGACTTGCACCGTAGTGAGTGCATCGAGCTCGTAAACATGCCTTCGTGAGTTATATTTCAGCATGTCCCAGTTTTCACTAAGTCTGAAAACTGATTTTGTTTTTGCTATGTTCGCGTGCTTGCAATTGTATTTTGTGATCCCTTTTGGCTCAAGGTCACTAAGGGACTTTTGTTAAGCTTGTTGAGTCGCTCCATGCCATGTCTTTCTTTGTCATGTTCAGGTCCTGTAGCATGTTGTTTTGTTGCTCCGAAGAGGGCTATATGATCTGAAATTCCAGACAAGTGTTAATTTCATTAAGTCTGAAATCTGTTTTACCATTTGCGTTTTTGCCATGCTTGTTTGAACCTCCTAATGGATGAATTGGCCGTAGCTCAGTGCTAGACTTTTGTTAAGCATCTTGTATGCATCCCTGCTATGTATTTTTTTGTCATGTTTGGTTGTTGTAGCCTGTTCATTTCATTGCATTTAGATGCCTACTTGCTGTAAATCGCAGACCGGTGTCATATTTGAATCGCTTGCCATTTCCAAACCGTAACTCCGATTCCGGCGATCTTTATATCGTTTTCAAGCGATTTCACCTCATATTTCCAGTGGCACCCTTGGAATTCCAAGTTGAGGCCAGGTTCATGCATTTCCTGTCATATCTTGCATTTTGCATCCCGCATCGCATCCCGCATAGCATATCATCATTTCATCATGTTGCTTGATCTTGCACGTGGTTGATTGTATCCTTGTTGCTTGTTTGTCTTGTTTGGGTAGAGCCGGGAGACGAGTTCACTAACGAGGAGCCCGTTGAGTTTGCTTTTGAGGATCCAGTCAACTCTGACAACTGTGCAGGCAAGATGATCATACCCTCGAAATCACTACTATCTTTGCTATGCTAGTTTGCTCGCTCTTTTGCTATGCCATTGCTACGATGCCTACCACTTGCTTGCAAGCCTCCCAAATTGCCATGTCAAACCCTAACCCACCTTTGTCCTAGCAAACCGTTGATTGGCTATGTTACCGCTTTGCTCAGCCCCTCTTATAGCGTTGCTAGTTGCAGGTGAAGATTGGAGGCCGTTCCTTGTTGGAACATCTTTTATTTACTTGTTGGGATATCATTATATTGCTATGTTATCTTAATGCATCTATATACTTGGTAAAGGGTGGAAGGCTCGGCCTCTCGCCTAGTGTTTTGTTCCACTCTTGCCGCCCTAGTTTCCGTCATATCGGTGTTATGTTCCCGGATTTTGCGTTCCTTACGCGGTTGGGTTATAATGGGAACCCCTTGATAGTTCGCCTTGATTAA
Source organism: Triticum aestivum (assembly GCF_018294505.1). NCBI lineage: Eukaryota > Viridiplantae > Streptophyta > Magnoliopsida > Poales > Poaceae > Triticum > Triticum aestivum. Next base: position 486,911,473 of record NC_057812.1, on the reverse strand, counting down.
AGCTTTTCCAGCAATGCCCAACCTTGGTCTTACCATTTGCCACCTAGCCTCTTTTTCCCTTGGGTTCTGCAGACTCAAGGGTCATCTTATTTTAACCCCCCCCCGGGCCAGTGCTCCTCTGAGTGTTGGTCCAACTGTCAGCTGCCGCGGGGCCACCAGGGGCAACTCTGGGCTGGCCTACCGTACCTAGGACCATCTGAGTGTGCCCTGAGAAAGAGATATGTGCAGCTCCTATCGGGATTTGTCGGCACATTCGGGCGGTGTTGCTGGTCTTGTTTTAACCTGTCGAAGTGTCTTGAGTTACCGAGATACCGAGTCTGATCGGAACGTCTTGGGAGGAGGTCTATTCCTTCGTTGACCATGAGAGCTTGTCATGGGCTAAGTTGGGACTCCCCTGCAGGGATTGAACTTTTGAAAGCCGTGCCCGCGGTTATGGGCAGATGGGAATTTGTTAATGTCCGGTTGTAGATAACTTGAACCTTAATTAATTAAAATGAATCAACTGAGTGTGTTACCGTGATGGCCTCTTCTCGGCGGAGTCCGGGAAGTGGACACGGTGTTGGAGTAATGTTTGCGCAGGTTGTTCTCTAGCTTCTCGCTCGTGCTTTGCCTCCTCTTCTCGCTCTCTTTTGCGAATAAGTTAGCCACCATACTTGCTAGTTGCTTGCTGCAGCTCCACTCTTATTTTACCTTGCCATACCTATAAGCTTGAATAGTCTTGATCGCGAGGGTGCGAGATTGCTGAGTCCCTGTGGCTCACAAATTACTATTACACCAGATGCAGGGCCTGATGATTCCGCTCCAGGAGACGCGTATGAGCTCAAGTGGGAGTTCGACGAAGACTCTCAACGATACTATGTTTCCTTTCCTGATGATCAGTAGTGGTGCCCAGTTGGGGGTGATTGGGACCGTTGTCGCATGTTGGGTTCTCTTTTATTTTGGCGCCGTAGTCGGGCCTTGAGTGTATGGTTGATGTAATGTTATTTATGTACTTGATTGACGTGGCGAGTGTAAGCCAACTATGTTCTCCCCTTTTATTATTATATTACATGGGATGTTGTGAAGATTTCCTAACTTGCGACATATGCGTTCAATGCGATTATATCTCTAAGTCGTGCCTCGACACATGGGAGCTATAGTCGCATCGAGGGTGTTACATTATGCTTTAGCGACAGCTGCATTCACGTTAAATAGGGCACCATCTAAATCCGTTGAGACGACACCTTATGAACTATGGTTTGGCAAGAAACCCAAGTTGTCGTTTCTTAAAGTTTGGGGCTGCGAAGCTTATGTGAAAAAGCTTCAACCTGATAAGCTCGAACCCAAACCGGAGAAATGTGTCTTCATAGGATACCCAAAGGGGACTGTTGGGTACACCTTCTATCACAGATCCGAAGGCAAGATATTCATTGCTAAGAATGGATCCTTTCTAGAGAAGGGATTTCTCTCGAAACAAGTGAGTGGGAGGAAAGTAGAACTTGATGAGGTAATTGTACCTTCTCCCTTATTGTAAAGTAGTTCATCACTGAAATCAGTTCCAGTGATTCCTACACCAGTAAGTGAGGAAGCTAATGATGATGATCATGAAACTTCTGATCAAGTTACTGCCGAACCTCGTAGGTCAACCAGAGTAAGATCCGCACCAGAGTGGTATGGTAATCCTATTTTGGAAGTCATGTTACTTGACCATGACGAACCTATGAACTATGAGGAAGCGATGATGAGCCCAGATTTCGCAAAATGGCTTGAGGCCATGAAATCTGAGATGGGATCCATGTATGAGAACAAAGTATGGACTTTGGTTGACTTGCCCGATGATCGGAAGGCCATAGAGAATAAATGGATTTTCAAGAAGAAGACTGACGTTGACGGTAATATTACTGTCTACAAAGCTCAAATTGTTGCAAAAGGTTTTCGACAAGTTCAAGGAGTTGACTACGATGAGACCTTCTCACCCGTATCCATGCTTAAGTCCGTCTGAATCATGTTAGAAATTGCCGCATTTTATGATTATGAAATTTGGCAAATGGATGTCAAAACTGCATTCCTTAATGGATATCTTAAAGAAGAGTTGTATATGATGCAACCAGAAGGTTTTGTCGATCCAAAGGTGCTAACAAAGTGTGCAAGCTCCAGCGATCCATTTATGGACTGCTGCAAGCCTCTCGGAGTTCAAATATACGCTTTGATAGTGTGATCAAAGCATATGGTTTTATACAGACTTTTGGAGAAGCCCGTATTTACAAGAAAGTGAGTGGGAGCTCCGTAGCATTTCTGATATTATATGTAGATGACATATTGTTGATCGGAAATGATACTGAATTTCTGAATAGCATAAAAGGATACTTGAATAAGAATTTTTCAATGAAAGACCTCGGTGAAGCTGCTTATATATTGGGCATCAAGATCTATAGAGATAGATCATGACGCTTAATTGAACTTTCACAAAGCACATACCTTGATAAAGTTTTGAAGAAGTTCAAAATGGATCAGGCAAAGAAAGGGTTCTTGCTTGTATTACAAGGTGTGAAGTGGAGTTAGACTCAATGCCCGACCACTGCAAAAGATAGAGAGAAAATGAAAGGTGTTCCCTATGCTTTAGCCATAGGATGTATCATGTATGCAATGCTGTGTACCAGACCTGATGTGTGCCTTGCTATCAGTTTAGCAGGGAGGTACCAAAGTAATCCAGGAGTGGATCACTGGACAGCAGTCAAGAATATCATGAAATACCTAAAAAGTACTAAGGATATGTTTCTCGTATATGGAGGTGACAAAGAGCTCATCGTAAACGGTTACGTCGATGCAAGCTTTGACACTGATCCGGATGACTCTAAGTCACAAACCGGATACATGTTTTTATTAAATGGTGGAGCTATCAGTTGGTGTAGTTCCAAGCAGAGTGTCATGGCGGGATCTACATGTGAAGCGGAATACATAGCTGCTTCGGAAGCAGCAAATGAAGGAGTCTAGATGAAGGAGTTCATATCTGATCTAGGTGTCATACCTAGTGCATCGGGTCCAATGAAAATCTTTTGTGACAATACTGGTGCAATTGCCTTGGCAAAGGAATCCAGATTTCACAAGAGAACCAAGCATATCAAGAGGCGCTCCAATTCCATCCGCGAACAAGTCAAGGAGGGAGACATAGAGATTTGCAAGATACATACGGATCTGAATGTTGTAGACACGTTGACTAAGCCTCTTTCACGAGCAAAACATGATCAACACCAAGACTCCATGGGTGTTAGAATCATTACAATGTAATCCAGATTATTGACTCTAGTGCAAGTGGGAGACTGAAGGAAATATGCCTTAGAGGCAATAATAAAGTTGTTATTTATATTTCTTTATATCATGATAAATGTTTATTATTCATGCTAGAATTGTATTAACTGGAAACTTAGTACATGTGTGAATACATAGACAAACAGAGTGTCACTAGTTTGCCTCTACTTGACTAGCTCGTTGAATCAATGATGGTTATGTTTCCTAACCATAGACATGAGTTGTCATTTGATTAACGGGATCACATCATTAGAGAATGATGTGATTGACTTGACCCATCCATTAGCTTAGCACGATGATCGTTTAGTTTGTTGCTATTGCTTTCTCCATAACTTATACATGTTCCTATGACTATGAGATCATGCAAATCCCGAATACCGGAGGAACACTTTGTGTGCTACCAAACGTCACAACATAACTAGGTGATTATAAAGGTGCTCTACAGGTGTCTCCGATGGTGTTTGTTGAGTTGACATAGATCAAGATTAGGATTTGTCACTCCGATTGTCGGTGAGGTATCTCTGGGCCCTCTTGGTAATGTACATCACTACAAGCCTTGCAAGCAATATAGCTAATGAGTTAGTTATGGGATGTAGCATTACGGAGCGAGTAAAGAGACTTGTCGGTAACAAGATTGAACTAGGTATTGAGATACCGATGATCAAATCTCGGGCAAGTAACGTACCGATGACAAAGGGAACAACATATATCGTTATGAGGTTTGACCGATAAAGATCTTCGTAGAATATGTAGGAACCAATATGAGCATCTAGGTTCCGCTATTGGTTATTGACAGGAGACGTGTCTTGGTCATGTCTACATAGTTCTCGAACCCGTAGGGTCCGCACGCTTAACGATCGGTATTATGAGTTTATGTGTTTTGATGTACTGAAGATATTTCGGAGTCCCGGATGTGATCACGAACATGACAAGGAGTCCTGAAATGATCGAGACATAAATATTGATATATTGGACGACTATATTTGGACACCAAATGAGTTCTGGGGGTCACCGGATATTTATCGGAGTGCCGGGGGGTTATCGGAACCCCCGGGGGAACTAATGGGCCAACATGGGCCTTGTGGGAGAGAGAGGAGAGGACCTAGGGCTGGCGGCGCACCCTGCCCCCCTTGGGAGTCCGAATTGGACAAGAAGGGGGCGGCGCCCCCTCTTTGCTCCCTCTCTCGCTCTCCTTCCTTACCCCTTCCTCCTTCCTAATTGGAATAGGAAAGGGGAGTCCTACTCCCACTAGGAGGAGGACTCCCCCCTCTCCTTGGCGCGCCCAAAGGCCAGCCGGCCTTCCCCCTTCCTCCTTTATATACGGGGGCAGGGTGGCACCCTAGAACACACAAGTTGATCATTGATCTCTTTGCCGTATGTGATGCCCCCCTCCACCATAATCCACCTCGGTCATATCGTCATAGTGCTTAGGCCAAGCCCTGCGCCGGTAGCTTCATCATCACCGTCATCACGCCGTCGTGCTGACGAAGCTCTCCCTCGAAGCTCTACTAGATCGTGAGTTCGTGGGATGTCACCGAGCTGAATGTGTGCAGACCGCGGAGGTACTGTATGTTCGGTACTAGGATCGATCGATCATGAAGACATACGACTACATCAACCGCGTTGTCATAACGCTTCCGCTTTCGGTCTACGAGGGTACGTGGACAACACTCTCCCCTCTCATTGCTATGCATCACCATGATCTTGCGTGTGTGTTAGAATTTTTTTGAAATTACTACATTCCCCAACACTACTATTGCTCCACACATCGACCGCTATCTAGCATGCATCTAGAGTATTAAGTTCATAGGAACAGAGTAACGCATTAGGCAAGATGACATGATGTAGAGGGATAAACTCAAGCAATATGATATAAACCCCATCTTTTTATCCTCGATGGCAAATACAATACGTGCCTTGCTGCCCCTGCTGTCACTGGGAAAGGACACCGCAAGATTGAACCCAAAGCTAAGCACTTCTCCCATTGCAAGAAAGATCAACCTAGTAGGCCAAACCAAACTGATAATTCGAAGAGACTTGCAAAGATATTTAAATCATGCATAAAAGAATTCAGAGAAGAATCAAATATTGTTCATAGATAATCTTGATCATAAACCCACAATTCATCGGATCTCGACAAACACATCGCAAAAAGAATTACATCGAATAGATCTCCAAGAAAATCGAGGAGAACTTTGTATTGAGATCCAAAGAGAGAGAGGAAGCCATCTAGCTAATAACTATGGACCCGAAGGTCTATGGTAAACTACTCAGACATCATCGGAGAGGCTATGGTGTTGATGTAGAAGCCCTCCATGATTGATTCCCCCTCCGGCGGAACGCCGGAAAAGACCCCAATATGGGATCTCATGGGTACAGAAGGTTGGGGCGGTGGAAATAGGGTTCGTGGTGCTCCTGGATGTTTTCGGGGTATATGAGTATATATAGGAGGAAGAAGTAGGTCGGTGGAGCTGCAAGGGGCCCACGAGGGTGGGGGGCGCGCCCTCCTGCCTCGTGGCCTCCTCGCTTCTTTGTTGACGTCCACTCCAAGTCTCCTGGATCACGTTTGTTCCAAAAACGATCCTCGCGAAGGTTTCATTCCGTTTGGATTCCGTTTGATATTCCTTTTCTGCGGAACACTGAAATAGGCAAAAAAACAACAATTTGCATTGGGCCTTTGGTTAATAGGTTAGTCCCAAAAATAATATAAAAGTGCATAATAAAGCCCATTAAACATCCAAAACAGATAATATAATAGCATGGAACAATAAAAAATTATAGATACGTTGGAGACGTATCGTGCATAGGCGCGAATTTTTTTATTTTCTACTACGTTTTCCAACAAAAACTCCTTGACGCATTTTATGATAAGGAGACGCCGTCACCTCCCGTTGTTCCTCTAGAGATCCAATCTGGAGTCTAATTTGGGCTTCCAAAAGGGAAATTCGTCATCGTCATCACCAACTTTTTTTCCAACAGCATATTAATGATGCTCTTCCCTATGTGTGAGTAATTCCCCTCTAGACACATAGAGGTAGATGGAAATTGGATGGGTTTTGTAATAGATGTCTGATTTGTTAGGGCTTGATGGCTACTAGCCACTATATGTTATGAGATTGATGTTGCTATGATTTTACTATGGTTAATGCTTAACACTAGGGCCTGAGTGCCATGATTTCAGATTTGTATTCTTGTCTTCTTGATCTTATGTGTAGGTTGTATGCACCCGTTATTGTTCTAAACTTTAGACCCCAAAATGACAATAATTGTGATATCAACAAGGATGGCTTTACCTTGAGGATTACATGTACTCATTGATTGTTAATGCCTTGGTCCAGTTCTATATTAAAAGGAGCACTTTAATTACCCTTATTTTTCATTAGAATCCCATTGCAACGGGGGTTAGAACAAAAGATGTTGTATAAGTTCTTATCGCAAGCACGTACAACTACATATGAAATACATGCCTACATATATATGATTGATGAATTGGAGCTAGGTGTTGGGGAACACAGTATTTCAAAAAAATTCCTACTATCACGCAAGATCTATCTAGGAGATGCATAGCGAGAGGGGATAGTATGTCCACGTAACCTCGTAGACCGAAAGCGGAAGCGTTTAGTAACGCGGTTGATGTAGTCGAACGTCTTTGTGATCCAACTGATCCAAGCACCAAACGTACGGCACCTCCGCGTTCAGCACACGTTCAGCTTGATGACGTCCCTCGATCTCTTGATCCAGTTGAGGATGAGGGAGAGTTCCATCAGCACGATGATACGTCTCCAACGTATCTATAATTTTTGATTGCTCCATGCTATATTATATACTGTTTTGGACATTATTGGGCTTTATTATCACTTTTATATTATTTTTGGGACTAACGTATTAACCGGAGGCACAGCCAGAATTGCTGTTTTTTGCATGTTTTAGGGTTTCGAAGAAAAGGAATATCAAACGGAGTCCAAATGGAATGAAACCTTCGGGAACGTGATTTTCTCAACGAACAAGATCCAGGAGACTTGGGCCCCACGTCAAGACACAAAAGAGGACGCCACGAGGTAGGGGGGCGCGCCTCCCCCCAGGCGCGCCCTCCACCCTCGTGGGCCCCCCTGTTGCTCCACCGATGTACTCCTTCCTCCTATATATACCTACGTACTCCCAAACGATCAGAGACGGAGCCAAAACCCTAATTCCACCGCCGCAACTTTCTGTATCCACGAGATCCCATCTCGGGGCCTGTTCCAGAGCTCCATCGGAGGGGGCATCGATCATGGAGGGGCCTGTTCCAGAGCTAGATGACTTCTTCTCTCTTTTTGGATCTCAATACAATGTTCTCCCCCTCTCTTGTGGAGATCTATTCAATGTAATCTTCTTTTTGCGGTGTGTTTTGTTGAGACCGATGAATTGTGGGTTTATGATCAAGTCTATCTATGAATAATATTTGAATCTTCTCTAAATTCTTTTATGTATGATTGGTTATCTTTGCAAGTCTCTTCGAATTATCAGTTTGGTTTGGCCTAATAGATTGATCTTTCTTATAATGGGAGAAGTGCTTAGCTCTGGGTTCAATCTTGCGGTGTCCTTTCCCAGTGACAGTAGGGGCAGCAAGGCACGTATTGTATTGTTGCCATCGAGGATAACAAGATGGGGTTTTCATCATATTGCATGAGTTTACCCCTCTACATCATGTCATCTTGCTTAAGGCGTTACTCTGTTTCCATTAACTTAATACTCTAGATGCATGCTGGATAGAAGTCGATGAGTGGAGTAATAGTAGTAGATGCAGGCAGGAGTCGGTCTACTTGTCTCGGACGTGATGCCTATATACATGATCATGCCTAGATATTCTCATAACTATGCTCAATTCTGTCAATTTCTCAACAGTAATTTGCTCACCCACTGTAGAATACTTATGCTCTTGAGAGAAGCCACTAGTAAAACCTATGGCCCCCGGGTCTATCTTCATCATATTAATCTTCCAATACTTAGTAATTTCCTTTGCTTTTTTTACTTTGCTTTTATTTTACTTTGCATCTTTATCATAAAAATACCAAAAATATTATCTTATCATATCTATCAGATCTCACTCTCGTAAGTGGCCGTGTAGGGATGGACAACCCCTTATCGCGTTGGTTGCGAGGATTTATTTGTTTTGTGCAGGTACGAGGGACTCGCGCGTAGCCTCCTACTGGATTGATACCTTGGTTCTCAAAAACTGAGAGAAATACTTATGCTACTTTGCTGCATCATCCCTTCCTCTTCGGGGAAAACCAACGCAGTGCTCAAGAGGTAGCAAGAAGGATTTCTGGCGCCGTTGCCAGGGAGTCTACGCAAAAGTCAATATACCAAGTACCCATCACAATCCCTATCTCCCGCATTACATTATTTGCCATTTGCCTCTCGTTTTCCTCTCCCCAACTTCGCCCTTGCCATTTTATTCGCCCTCTCTCTCTCTATCCTCCCTCTCTTTCTCTATTTGCCTCTTTTTGCCCGCTTGCTTTTTGTTTTCTTGAGTTTGCTTGCTTGTCATGATGGCTCAAGATAATACTAAATTGTGTGACTTTACCAATACCAACAACAATGATTTTATTAGCACTCCGATTGCTTCTCTTACCGATGCTGAATCTTGTGAAATTAATACTGCTTTGCTGAATCTTGTCATGAAAGATCCGTTTTCCGGCCTTCCTAGTGAAGATGCCGCTACCCATCTAAATAGCTTCGTTGATTTGTGTGATATGCAAAAGAAGAAAGATGTGGATAATGATATTGTTAAATTGAAGCTATTTCCTTTTTTGCTTAGAGATCATGCTAAAGCTTGGTTTTCGTCTTTGCCTAAGAATAGTATTGATTCATGGAATAAGTGCAAAGATGCTTTTATCTCTAAGTATTTTCCTCCCGCTAAGATTATCTCCCTTAGAAACAATATTATGAATTTTAAGCAACTTGATCCTGAACATGTTGCACAAGCTTGGGAGAGGATGAAATTAATGATACGTAATTGCCCTACTCATGGTTTGAATTTGTGGATGATTATACAAAAATTTTATGCCGGATTGAATTTTGCTTCTAGAAATCTTTTAGATTCGACCGCGGGAGGCACTTTTATGGAAATCACTTTAGGAGAAGCTACTAAACTCCTAGATAATATTATGGTTAATTATTCTCAATGGCATACTGAAAGATCTACTAATAAAAAGGTGCATGTGATAGAAGAAATTAATGTTTTGAGTGGAAAGATGGATGAACTTATGAAATTGTTTGCTAGTAAAAGTGTTTCTTCTGATCCTAATGATATGCCCTTGTCTACTTTGATTGATAATAATAATGAATCTATGGATGTGAATTTTGTTGGTAGGAACAATTTTGGTAACAACGCGTATAGAGGAAATTTTAATACTAGGCCTTATCCTAGTAATCCCTCAAATAATTATGGTAATTCCTACAACAATTCTTCTGGAAATTATAATAAGATGCCCTCTGATTTTGAATCTAATATTAAATAATTTATTACTTTGCAAAATAATTTCAATTCTTTGATTGAAGAAAAATTGCTTAAGATTGATGAGTTGGCTAGGAATGTTGATAGAATTTCTCTTGATGTTGATTCTTTGAAACTTAGATCTATTCCACCTAAGCATGATATCAATGAGTCTCTCAAAGCCATGAGAATTTCCATTGATGAGTGCAAAGAAAGAACCGCTAGGATGCGTGCTAAGAAAGATGCCTTTATAAGAGCGTGTTCTTCTAGTTCCTATGAAAATAAAGATGAAGATAGAAAAGTTATTGATGTGTCCCCTATTAAATCTTTGTTTTTTAATATGAATCTTAATAATGATGGGACTGATTATGATCCACCTTTACCTAGAAGACGTTCCAAGAATTCAGAGTTTTTAGATCTTGATGCTAAAATTGATGAAAGTGGGATTGAAGAAATCAAAACCCTAGATGTTGCTAAATCCACTATTTTGGATTTCAAGGAATTTAATTATGAAAATTGCTCTTTTATTGATTGTATTTCCTTGTTGCAATCCATGCTAAATTCTCCTCATGCTTATAGTCAAAATAAAGCGTTCACTAAACATATCGTTGATGCCTTGATGCAATCTTATGAAGAAAAACTTGAATTGGAAGTTTCTATCCCTAGAAAACTTTATGATGAGTGGGAACCAACTATTAAAATTAAAATTAAAGATCATTAATGCTATGCTTTGTGTGATTTGGGTGCTAGTGTTTCCACGATTCCAAAGACTTTGTGCGATTTGTTAGGTTTCCGTGATTTTGATGATATCTCTCTAAACTTGCACATTGCGGATTCCACTATTAAGAAACCTATGGGAAGAATTAATGATGTTATTATTTTTGCAAATAGGAATTATGTGCCCGTATATTTTATTGTTCTTGACATAGATTGCAATCCTTCATGTCCAATTATTCTTGATAGACCTTTCCTTAGAACGATTGGTGCAATTATTGATATGAAGGAAGGAAATATTAGATTCCAATTTCCGTTAAGGAAAGGCATGGAACACTTTCCTAGAAAGAAAATTAAATTACCTTATGAATCTGTTATGAGAGCCACTTATGGATTGCCTACCAAAGATGGCAATACCTAGATATATCCTTGCTTTTTATGCCTAGCTAGGGGCGTTAAACGACAGCGCTTGTTGGGAGGCAACCCAATTTTGTTATTATTCCTTGCTTTTTGCTCCTGTTTAGTAATAAATAATTTATTTACCCTCTGTTTAGATTGTGTTTTTGTGTTTAATTAGTGTTTGTGCCAAGTAGAACCGTTGGGAAGACTTGGGGAAAGTCTTGTTAATCTTGCTGTAAAAAATAGAAACTTTAGCGCTCACGAGAACTGCTGCCAGTTTTATTTGGAAAGTGATATTTAGTTAATTCTTTTTTAATATGATTAATAGATAAATTCATCACGTCCGGAAATTTATTTTAAAATTTTTGGGGTTCCAGATCTTGCGCTAGCTACAGATAACTGCAGACTGTTCTGTTTTTGACAGATTCTGTTTCTCGTGTGTTGTTTGGTTATTTAGATGAATCTATGGCTAGTAAAATAGTTTATAAACCATAGAGAAGTTGGAATACAGTAGGTTTAACACCAATATAAATAAATAATGAGTTAATTACAGTACCTTGAAGTGGTCTTTTGTTTTCTTTCGCTAACGGAGCTCACGAGATTTTCTACTTTAAGTTTTGTGTTGTGAAGTTTTCAAGTTTTGGGTAAAGATTTGATGGATTATGGAACAAGGAGTGGCAATAGCCTAAGCTTGGGGATGCCCGTGGTACCCCCAAGATAATCTAAGGACACCTAAAATCCAAAGCTTGGGGATGCCCTGGAAGGCATCCCCTCCTTTCGTCTACTTCTATCGGTAACTTTACTTGGAGCTATATTTTTATTCACCACATGATATATGTTTTGCTTGGAGCGTCTTGTATGATTTGAGTCTTTGCTTTTTAGTTTACCACAATCATCCTTTCTGTACACACCTTTTGAGAAAGCCATACATGATTTGGAATTTGTTAGAATACTCTATGTGCTTCGCTTATATCTTTTGAGTTATATAGTTTTGCTCTAGTACTTCACTTATATCTTTTAGAGCACGGTGGTGGATTTGTTTTATAGAAAGTATTGATCTATCATGCTTCACTCAGATTATTTTGGGAGTCTTAAATAGCATGGTAATTTGCTTAAATAATCCTAATATGCTTGGAATTCAAGAGTAGTAAAAGAACTTTCTTATGAGTGTGTTGAATGCTATGAGAAGTTTGATGCTCGATAATTGTTTTGAGATATGAAGATGGTGATATTAAAGTTATGCTAGTTGAGTAGTTGTGAATTAGAGAAATACTTGTGTCAAAGTTTGTGATTCCCGTTGCATGCACGTATGGTGAACCGTTATGTGATGAAGTCGGAGCATGATTTATTTTTTGATTGTCTTCCTTATGAGTGGCGGTCGGGGACGAGTGATGGTATTTTCCTACCAATCTATCCCCTAGGAGCATGCGCGTAGTGCTTCATTTCGATAACTAACAGATTTTTGCAATAAGTATGTGAGTTCTTTATGACTAATGTTGAGTCCATGGATTATACGCACTCTCACCCTTCCACCGTTGCTAGCCTCTCTAATACCGCGCACCTTTCGCCGGTATCATACACCCACCATATACCTTACTCAAAACAGCCACCATACCTACCTATTATGGCATTTCCATAGCCATTCCGAGATATATTGCCATGCAACTTTCCACCGTTTCGTTTATTATGACACACTCCATCATTGTCATATTGCTTAGCATGATCATGTAGTTGACATCGTATTTGTGGCAAACCCACCATTCATAATTCTTTCATACGTGTCACTCTTGATTCATTGCATATCCCGGTACACCGCTGGAGGCATTCATATAGAGTCATATTTTGTTCTAAGTATCGAGTTGTAATTGTTGAGTTTTAAGAAAAATAAAAGTGTGATGATCATCATTATTAGAGCATTGTCCCAGTGAGGAAAGGATGATGGAGACTATGATTCCCCCACAAGTCGGGATGAGACTCCGAACAAAAAAGAAAAAGAAAAAAGAAAGAAAAGAGGCCATAAAAAAGGAGAAAATGCCCAAATAAAAAATGAGAGAAAAAGAGAGAAGGGGCAATGTTACTATCCTTTTACCACACATGTGCTTCAAAGTAGCACCATGATATTCATGATAGAGAGTCTCCTATGTTATCACTTTCACATACTAGTGGGAATTTTTCATTATAGAACTTGGCTTGTATATTCCAATGATGGGCTTCCTAAAAATGCCCTAGGTCTTCATGAGCAAGCAAGTTGGATGCACACCCACTTAGTTTCTTTTATTGAGCTTTCATATACTTATAGCTCTAGTGCATCCGTTGCATGGCAATCCCTACTCACTCACATTGATATCTATTGATGGTCATCTCCATAGCCCGTTGGTACACCTAGTTGATGTGAGACTATCTTCTCCCTTTTTGTATTCTCGACAACCACCATTCTATTCCACTTATAGTGCTATATCCGTGGATCATGCTTATGTATTGCCTGAAGATTGAAAGAGTTTGAGAACACCAAAAGTATGAAACAATTGCTTGGCTTGTCATCGGGGTTGTGCATGATTTAAATATTTTGTGTGGTGAAGATGGAGCATAGCCAGACTATATGATTTTGTAGGGATAACTTTCTTTGGCCATGTTATTTTGAGAAGACATAATTGCTTTGTTAGTATACTTGAAGTATTATTATTTTTATGTCAATATTAAACCTTTATCATGAATCTTTCGGATCTGAATATTCATACCACAATTAAGAAGAATTTCATTAAAATTATGCCAAGTAGCACTCCACATCAAAAATTCTGTTTTTATCATTTACCTACTCGAGGACAAGCAGGAATGAAGCTTGGGGATGCTTGATACGTCTCCAACGTATCTATAATTTTTGATTGCTCCATGCTATATTATCTACTGTTTTGGACATTATTGGGCTTTATTATCCACTTTTATATTATTTTTGGGACTAACCTATTAACCGGAGGCCCAGCCCAGAATTGCTATTTTTGCCTGTTTTAGGGTTTTGAAGAAAAGGAATATCAAACGGAGTCCAAACGGAATGAAACCTTCGGGAACGTGATTTCTCAACGAGCAAGACCCAGGAGACTTGGACCCCACGTCAAGACACAAAAGAGGAGGCCACGAGGTAGGGGGCGTGCCTACCCCCCAGGCACGCCCTCCACACTCGTGGCCCCCCTGTTGCTCCACCGACGTACTCCTTCCTCATATATATACCTACGTACCCCCAAACAATCAAAGACAGAGCCAAAACCCTAATTCCACTGCCGCAACTTTCTATATCCACGAGATCCCATCTTGGGGCCTGTTCCGGAGCTCCGCCAGAGGGGGCATCGATCACAGAGGGCTTCTACATCATCACCATAGCCCCTCCGATGAAGTGTGAGTAGTTCACCTCAGACCTACGGGTCCATAGTTATTAGCTAGATGACTTCTTCTCTCTTTTTGGATCTCAATACAATGTTCTCCCCCTCTCTTGTGGAGATCTATTCGATGTAATCTTATTTTTGCGGTGTGTTTGTTGAGACCTATGAATTGTGGGTTTATGATCAAGTCTATCTATGAATAATATTTGAATCTTCTCTGAATTCTTTTATGTATGATTGTTATCTTTGCAAGTCTCTTCGAATTATCAGTTTGGTTTGGCCTACTAGATTGATCTTTCTTGCAATGGGAGAAGTGCTTAGCTTTGGATTCAATCTTGCGGTGTCCTTTCCCAGTGACAGTAGGGGCAGCAAGGCATGTATTGTATTGTTGCCATCGAGGATAACAAGATGGGGTTTTCATCATATTGCATGAGTTTATCCCTCTACATCATGTCATCTTGCTTAAGGCGTTACTCTATTTTCATTAACCTAATATTGTAGATGCATGCTGGATAGTGGTCGACGAGTGGAGTAATAGTAGTAGATGCAGGCAGGAGTCGGTCTACTTGTCTCGGACGTGATGCCTATATACATGATCATGCCTAGATATTCTCATAACTATGCTCAATTCTGTCAATTGCTCAACTGTAATTCGTTCACCCACCGTAGAATACTTATGCTCTTGAGAGAAGCCACTAGTGAAACCTATGGCCCCTGGGTCTATCTTCATCATATTAATCTTCCAATACTTAGTAATTTCCTTTGCTTTTTTTACTTTGCTTTTATTTTACTTTACATCTTTATCATAAAAATACCAAAAATATTATCTTATCATATCTATCAGATCTCACTCTCGTAAGTGGCCGTGTAGGGATTGACAACCCCTTATCGCGTTGGTTGCAAGGATTTATTTGTTTTGTGCAGGTACGATGGACTCGCGCGTAGCCTCCTACTAGATTGATACCTTGGTTCTCAAAAACTAAGGGAAATACTTACGCTACTTTACTGCATCAGCCCTTCCTCTTCGGGGAAAACCAACGCAGTGCTCAAGAGGTAGCACATGACGGCGTGGTGACGATGATGATGAAGTTACCGGCGCAGATCTTCGCCTAAGCACAATATGACCGAGGTGTGTAACTGTGGAGGGGGGCACCGCACACGGCTAAGAGAATACATGGTGTCCTTTGGGGTGCCCCCCTCCCATGTATATAAAGGGGAGAGGAGAGGCGGCCGGCCCTAGAGGGGGTGCGCCAAGGGGGGGAGTCCTACCTGGACTCCCGGTCCAAGAGAAGGAGGAGAAGAAGGAAAGGCCCCCCAACCCTAGTCCAATTCGGATTGGGCTTGGGAGGGGGGCGCACGCCTCCACCTGGCCGCCGCCTGCTCTCTTCCACTAGGGCCCATGAAGGCCCATTAACCCCCCAGGGGGGGGGGGGGTCCGGTAACCCCCGGTACTTCAGAAAATGTTCAAACCTTTCCGAAACTATTTCAGTGTCCAAACATAACCTTCCAATATATAAATCCTTATGTCTCGACCATTTCGAGACTCCTCGTCATGTCCATGATCTCATCCGGGACTCTGAACAAACTTCGGTTCATCAAAACACATAACTCATCATACAAATGGTCATCGAACATTAAGCGTGCGGACCCTATGGGTTCGAGAACTATGTAGACATGACCGAGACACATCTCCGGTCTATAACCAATAGCGGAACCTGGATGCTCATATTGGTTCCTACATATTCTACGAAGATCTTTATGGGTCAAACCGCATAACGATATACGTTGTTCCCTTTGTCATCGGTATGTTACTTGCCCGAGATTTGATCATCGGTATCTCAATACCTAGTTCAATCTCGTTACCGGCAAGTCTCTTTACTTGTTCCGTAATGCTACATCCCGTAACTAACTCATTAGCTACATTGCTTGCAAGGCTTGTAGTGATGTACATTACCGAGAGGGCCCAGAGACACCTCTCCAACAATCGGAGTGACAAATCCTAATCTTGATCTATGCCAACTCAACAAACACCATCGGAAACACCTATAGAGCACCTTTATAATCACCCAGTTACGTTGTGACGTTTGGTAGCACACAAAGTGTTCCTCCGGTATTCGGGAGTTGCATGATCTCATAGTCATAGGAACATGTATAAGTTATGGAGAAAGCAATAGCAACAAACTAAACGGTCATCATGCTAAGCTAACGGATGGGTCAAGCCAATCACATCATTCTCTAATGATGTGATCCCATTAATCAAATGAAAACTCATGTCTATGGTTAGGAAACATAACCATCATTGATTCAACGAGCTAGTCAAGTAGAGGCAAACTAGTGACACTTTGTTTGTCTATGTATTCACACATGTACTAAGTTTTTGGTTAATACAATTCTAGCATGAATTATAAACATTTATCATGATATAAGGAAATATAAATAACAACTTTATTATTGCCTCTAGGGCATATTTCCTTCAAGTAGTAGATGCAGAATCGTTTCGGTCTACTTGTCACGGACATGATGCCTATATACATGATCATGCCTAGATATTCTCATAACCATGCGCTTTTCTATCAATTGCTCGAGAGTAATTTGTTCACCCACGGTAGATTATGCTATCTTGAGAGAATCCACTAGTGAAACCTATGGCCCTCGGGTCTATTTTCCATCATATTAATCTCTCGTCAACTAGCTATTTCTGGTGCCGTTTATTTTGCAATCTTTACTTTTCAATCTATACACCAAAAATACCAAAAATATGTAGACATGACCGAGACACATCTCCGGTCAATAACCAATAGCAGAACCTTGATGCTCATATTGGATCCTACATATTCTACGAAGATCTTTATCGGTTAAACCGCATAACAACATACATTGTTCCCTTTGTCATCGGTATGTTACTTGCCCGAGATTCGATCGTCGGTATCATCATACCTAGTTCAATATCATTACCGGCAAGTCTCTTTACTCGTTTCGTAATGCATCATCCCGTGGCTAACTCATTAGACACATTGCTTGCAAGGCTCATAGTGATGTGCATTACCGAGAGGGCCCAGAGATACCTCTCCGATACACGGAGTGACAAATCCTAATCTCAATCTATGCCAACTCAACAAACACCATCGGAGACATCTGTAGAGCATCTTTATAATCACCTAGATACGTTGTGAAGTTTGATAGCACCCAAGGTGTTCCTCCGGTATTCGGGAGTTGCATAATCTCATAGTCAGAGGAACATGTATAAGTCATGAAGAAAGCAATAACAATAAAACTAAACAATCATTATGCTAAGCTAACGGATGGGTCTTGTCCATCACATCATTCTACATATTGGCTCCTACATGATGTGATTCCGTTCATCAAATGAGAGCACATGTCTATGGTCAGGAAACTTAACCATCTTTGATTAACGAGCTAGTCTAGTAGAGGCATACTAGGAACACTCTGTTTGTCTATGTATTCACACATGTAAGTACGTTGCCGGTTAATACAATTCTAGCATGAATAATAAACATTTATCATGATATAAGGAAATATAAATAACAACTTTATTATTGCCTCTAGGGCATATTTCCTTCAGTCTCCCACTTGCACTAGAGTCAATAATCTAGATTACATAGTAATGATTCTAACACCCATGGAGTCTTCGTGCTGATCATGTTTTGCTCGTGAGAGAGGCTTAGTCAACGGGTCTACAACATTCAGATCCGTATGTATCTTGCAAATCTCTATGTCTCCCTCCTTGACTTGATTGTGGATGGAATTGAAGCATCTCTTGATGTGTTTGGTTCTCTTGTGAAATCTGGATTCCTTCGTAGGCAATTGCTCCAGTATTATCAGAAAAGATTTTCATTGGACCTGATGCACTAGGTATGACACCTATATCGGAGATGAACTCCTTCATCCAGACTCCTTCATTTGCTGCTTCTGAAGCAGCTATGTACTCCGCTTCACACGTAGATCCCGCCACGACACTCTGCTTGGAATTGCACCAACCGACAGCTCCACCATTCAATATAAATACGTATCTGGTTTGTGACTTAGAGTCATCCGAATAAGTGTCAAAGCTTGCATCGACGTAACTGTTTACGACGAGCTCTTTGTCACCTCCATAAATGAGAAACATATCCTTAGTCCTTTTCAGGTATTTCAGGATGTTCTTGACCGCTGTCCAGTGATCCACTCCTGGATTACTTTGGTACCTCCCTGCTAAACTAATAGCAAGGCACACATCAGGTCTGGTACACAACATTGCATACATGATAGAACCTATGGCTGAGGCATAGGGAATGACTTCCATTTTCTCTCTATCTTCTGAAGTGGTCGGGCATTGAATCTGACTCAACTTCACACCTTGTAACACAGGCAAGAACCCTTTCTTTGACTGATCCATTTTGAACTTCTTCAAAACTTTATCAAGGTATGTGCTTTGTGAAAGTCCAATTAAGCGTCTTGATCTATCTCTATATATAGATCTTGATGCCCAATATATAAGCAGCTTCACCGAGGTCTTTCATTGAAAAATTCTTATTCAAGTATCCATTTATGCTATTTAGAAATTTAGTATCATTTCCAATCAACAATATGTCGTCCACATATAATATCAGAAATGCTATAGAGCTCCCACTCATTTCTTGTAAATACAACCTTCTCCAAAAGTCTGTGTAAAACCATATGCTTTGATCATACTATCAAAGCGTATATCCCAACTCCGAGAGGCTTGCACTAGTCCATAAATGGATCGCTGGAGCTTGCACACTTTGTTAGCACCTTTTGGATCGACAAAACCTTCTGGTTGCATCATATACAACTCTTCTTTAAGATATCCATTAAGGAATGCAATTTTGACATCTATTTGCCAAATTTCATAATCATAAAATGCGGCAATTGCTAACATGATTCGGACAGACTTAAGCATCGCTACAGGTGACAAGGTCTCATCATAGTCAACTCCTTGAACTTGTCAAAAACCTTTCGCAACAAGTCGAGCTTTGTAGACAATAACATTACCGTCAGCGTCAGTCTTCTTCTTGAAGATCCATTTATTTTCTATTGCTTGCCGATCATCGGGCAAGTCAACCAAAGTTCACACTTTGTTCTCATACATGGATCCCATCTCAGATTTCATGGCCTTAAGCCATTTCGCGGAATCTGGGCTCAACATCGCTTCCTCATAGTTCGTAGGTTCGTCATGGTCAAGTAACATGACCTCCAGAACAGGATTACTGTACCACTCTGGTGCGGATCTTACTCTAGCTGACCTACGAGGTTCGGTAGTAACTTGATCAGAAGTTTCATGATCATCATCATTAGCTTCCTCATTAATTGGTGTAGGAATTGATAACCCACAAGTATAGGGGATCGCAACAGTTTTCGAGGGTAGAGTATTCAACCCAAATTTATTGATTCAACACAAGGGGAGCCAAAGAATATTCTCAAGTATTAGCAGCTGAGTTGTCAATTCAACCACCCCTGGAAACTTAATATCTGCAGCAAAGTATTTAGTAGCAAAGTAATATGATAGTAGTGGTAATGGTGGTAAAAGGTAACGGTAGAAAAATTAATATTTTTGGTGTTTTATAGTGATGATAACAATAGCAACGGAAAAGTAAATACGTGAAGAACAATATATGGAAAGCTCATAGGCAATGGATCGGTGATGGAGAATTATGCCGGATGCGGTTCATCATGTAACAATCATAACCTAGGGTGACATAGAACTAGCTCCAATTCATCAATGTAATGTAGGCATGTATTCCGAACATAGTCATACGTGCTTATGGAAAAGAACTTGCATGGCATCTTTTGTCCTACCCTCCCGTGGCAGCGGGGTCCTATTGGAAACTAAGGGATATTAAGGCCTCCTTTTAGTAGAGTACCGGAACAAAGCATTAACACATAGTGAATACATGAACTCCTCAAACTACGGTCATCACCGGGAGTTTCCCGATTATTGTCACTTCGGGGTTGTCGGATCATAACACATAGTAGGTGACTATAGACTTGCAAGATAGGATCAAGAACTCTCATATATTCATGAAGACATAATATGTTCAAATCTGAAATCATGGCACTCGGGCCCTAGTGACAAGCATTTAGCATAGCAACATCAATCTCAGAACATAGTGGATACTAGGGATCAAACCCTAACAAAACTAACACGATTACATGATAAATCTCATCCAACCCATCACCGTCCAGCAAGCCTACGATGGAATTACTCGCACGGCGGTGAGCATCGTGAAATTGGTGATGGAGGAAGGTTGATGATGACGATGGCGACGGATTCCCCTCTCCGGAGCCCTGAACAGACTCCAGATCAACCCTCCCGAGAGAGTTTAGGGCTTGGCGGCGGGTCCGTATCGTAAAACGCAATGAATCCTTCTCCCTGTTTTTTTTCTCCCCGAAAGTGAATATATGGAGTCAGGGTTGAGGTCGGTGGAGCATCAGGGGGCCCACGAGGCAGGGGGCGCGCCCAGGGGGGTAGGGCGCGCCTCCCACCCTCGTGGACAGGTGGAGCCCCCCTGACGTGGGTCTTCCTTCCAGTATTTTTTATATATTCCAAAACAATTCTACGTTGATTTTCAGGTCATGCCGAGAACTTTTATTTCTGCACAAAAATAACACCATGGCAATTCTGCTGAAAACAGTGTCACTCCGGGTTAGTTCTATTCAAATCATGCAAGTTAGAGTCCAAAACAAGGGCAAAAGTGTTTGGAAAAGTAGATACGAAGGAGACGTATCAACTCCCCCAAGCTTAAACCTTTGCTTGTCCTCAAGCAATTCAGTTGATAAACTGAAAGTGATAAAGAAAAACTTTTACAAACTCTATTTGCTCTTGTTGTTGCAAATATGTAAAGCCAGTATTCAAGTTTTCAGCAAAGATTATGAACTAACCATATTCACAATAACATTTAGGTCTCATGTTTACTCATATCAATGACATAATCAACTAGCGAGCAATAATAATAAATCTTGGATGACAACACTTTCTCAAAACAATCATGATATTATATAACAAGATGGTATCTCGCTAGCCCTTTCTGAGACCGCAAAACATAAATGCAGAGCACCTTTAAAGATCAAGGACTGACTAGACATTGTAATTCATGGTAAAAGAGATCCAGTCAAGTCATACTCAATGTAAACTAACATTAATGAATGCAAATGATAGTCATCCCCTCCAACTGGTGCTTTCTAATAAGAGGATGGTTACTCAACATAAAAGTAAATAGATAGGCCCTTCGCAGAGGGAAGCGGGGATTTGTAGAGGTGCAGAGCTCGGTTTTGAAACAGATATGAATAATATTTTGAGTGGTATAATTTCATTGTCAACATAACAACCAAGAGATGGCGATATCTTCCATGCTACACACATTATAGGCGGTTCCCAAACAGAATGGTAAAGTTTATACTCCCCCTCCACCAACAAGCATCAATCCATGGCTTGCTCGAAACAACGAGTGCCTCCAATGAACAAGAGTCCCGGGGGAGTTTTGTTTGCAGTTATTTTGATTTGATTTGCATAAAGCATGGGACTGGGCATCCTGGTGACCAGCCATTTTCTCGTGAGTGAGGAGCGGAGTCCACTACTCTTGAGAATAACCCGCCTAACATGGAAGATACAGACCACCCTAGTTGATACATGAGCTATTCGAGCATACAAAATAGAATGTTTATTTGAAGGTTTTGAGTTTGGCACATACAAATTTACTTGGAACGGCAGGTAGATACCGTATAGAGGTAGGTATGGTGGACTCATATTGTATAACTTTGGGGTTTATGGAATTAGATGCACAAGCAGTATTCCCTCTTAGTACAAGTGAAGGCTAGAAAAAGACTGGGAAGCGACCAGCTAGAGAGCGACAACAATCATGAACATGCATTAAAATTAATCAACGCCGAATGTAAGCATGAGTAGGATATAATGCACCATGAACATAAATATCGTAGAGGCTATGTTGATTTTGTTTCAACTACATGCGTGAACATGTGCCAAGTCAAGCCACTCGAATCGTTCAAAAGAGGATACCACCCTATCATACCACATCACAACCATTTTAATAGCATGTTGGCACGCAAGGTAAACCATTATAAGCTCCTAGCTAATTAAGCATGGCATAAGCAACTATAATCTCTAATTGTCATTGCAAACATGTTTATTCATAATAGGCTGAATCAGGAACGATGAACTAATCGTATTTACAAAAACAAGAGAGGTCGAGTTCACACGAGCTTTTCTCATCTCAATAAGTTCATCATATAATCATCATTACTGCCTTTCACTTGCACGGCCGAATAGTGTGGATTATAATAATAGTGCACGTGCATTGGACTAAGATGGAATCTGCAGGCATTCAATTCAAGACAGAAGACAAGGTAATATGGGCTCTTTGTCAGATCAACGATAACGCATATAAGAGCCACTTTAACATTTAAATTATGGTCTTCTCCTCTCGACCCCCAAAGAACGAGAAAAGAAATAAAACTATTTACACGGGAAAGCTCCCAACAAGTAGAAGAAGAACGAGAAATATTTTTGGGTTTTCTTTTTAATTATTACTACTACAACATGAAAAGTAAACTAGCTGAAAGCTACAACTAATTTTTTTGTTTTTCTTAAGGTTTATTAAACACACAAGAAGAAAGCATAAAAAAGGAAAATAACCTAGCATGGATATTACAGCGAAAAAGTATGAGCATTGACAACTAGCAATGAGTGTGTGAACGTGAATGTAATGTCGGTGAGAAATACGTACTCCCCCAAGCTTAGGCTTTTGGCCTTAGTTGGTCTATGGCCACGGCTGGCCTGGCGGATATCCAAAGTAATAGTTGGGGTCGTACTATGAATAAGCCTCGGATTGCCACTGGTTGGCAATCACCTCCGGATCTCACTGATAATCAGACTGTCGTGGAGGATCAAATTGTGGTTCCGGCTCTGGCTCTGTAGCTGATGTAGGGTTCTGGTAGGCGTGAATGGCCTCCAATGGAACAAGGTACTTGCTTGCAGATAAATCAAATAAGGAAGGAGCAGGCAAGGTAATAGTCTCAGGATGATTTTTACCAATTATTAATTTGTACTTAAGCGCCTTTTACCTATTCTTAACAATAAAATCATGTGCTACCATACTCTTATAATCTAAATAAACAGGAGGCAGCAACTTCTCTTCCTTCTCATAATGCCTAATAGGTATGTTAAAGTGTGCAGCGAGGCACGAGGCGAAGATGCCTCCAAGGACGGGCCCCTTAGTACGGTTAAGATTTAACCGCTTTGCAATAATAGCGCCCATACTGAGTGTGTCATCATGAAATAAGGCATGGGACAAAATAACAATATCAGGGGCACTCAGGTTTCCACAGTTTCCACGCCCAATTAAGCATCTACTAGCAAATATAGCAAAGTAACGTAGAACAGGAAAGTGTATGCTAGTAATTCATGTGTCGGAAACCTTCCTCGTTTCCCCTATAGTAATGGTATCAATAAACCCATCCACATCGTCATGATGTGGTTCCTCTACGCTGCCCTTGAAAGGGATCAAACAAACCCGACAAAAATCTTGAAGTGACATCTCCTTATGCTCATCATATAAATAAAATTTCACCGTAGGTGGTGAGCTCCTAGCATGAAAATGAAAGTTTTGCACAAAGATATTGGTGAGTAAGAGATACTGTTCGCGTTGGTCGTGGAGGAAGGCGGTGAGGCCTGCATTCTCAGCCAATTCATAGAAATCATCATAAATCCTTGGCTGCTCTCAAGAAATTATCACAAGGCCATTCACACGGCCGAACTTCCGCGATGCGAGGAGATTATATTTGGGCCTCTTATCCTCCTCACTTTGCTTATCCTTCGAGCTTCGGCTCGATGAGCCCCTCAAAAATCTCTTCATCTTTTTCTGAAAATTTCTGAAATTTTAGTAACTTCAAATAAGAGTGAACCAAACTCAACAATATTGATAGCAACTACTCCTACAAGTGCCTAAAGGCAATATCATGCATCAAAACTACTTTTCACCACATAAATTTGACATGCAAGCTCAAGAACAGGGTCACCTAAGCAGCAAAAATATGCAATGTATAGAGCACTAGAACAAAAACTAATTGGACCATTGGAGGAGTCACAT
Organism: Triticum aestivum; assembly: GCF_018294505.1. Lineage (NCBI taxonomy): Eukaryota > Viridiplantae > Streptophyta > Magnoliopsida > Poales > Poaceae > Triticum > Triticum aestivum. The sequence continues at coordinate 486,887,096 of NC_057812.1, read as the reverse complement.
ACCAAGGAACAATCCCCCAAAGCAGTTTTGTGAGAGGTGCTTTGAGCAAGGAGATCGAAAATGACAGCAAAATGAGCTTGGACTCGGGTTTGAGCTGGTTAGTGATGTTTGTGGGAGGAAGAAGGAGTGTGTGGTAGCTAGAATAAGTGGAGGGGAGTCACCATGGGCCCACGAGGTAGGGGCGCGCCCTCCACCCTCGTGGCCAGGTGCTTGCTCCCCCTGCTGTGTTTTCAGTGCCAGATATTCTCAAATATTCCAGAAAAAATCATATTTAAATTTCAGGTCATTTGGAGAACTTTTATTTTCGGGATATTTTTTATTGCATTGATAATTCAGAAAACAGACATAAATTACTATTTTTTCTTTATTTAATATAAATAACATAAAGTAAAAAGAGGGTACAGAGAGTTGTGTTTTCTAAATTCATCCATCTCATGCTCATCAAAAGGAATCCACTAACAAGGTTGATCAAGCCTTGTTAACAAACTCATTCCGAATAACATGGAACCGGAGAATTTTCGAATAACACTAGGTTACCTCAATGGGGATATGCACATCCCCAACAATAAGAATATCATATTTCTTCTTGACAGTAGGAAGAGGAAATTCAAAACCTCCAAAAATAATCGATGGAATTTTTCCAATAGAGTTTATACTATGAACTTGAGGTTGTTTCCGCAAAAAGTGTACCGTATGCTCATTGCCATGAACATGAAAAGTGACATTGCCTTTGGTGCAATCAATAACAGCCCCTGCAGTATTCAAAAAGGGTCTTCCAAGAATAATAGACATACTATCGTCCTCGGGAATATCAAGGATAACAAAGTCTGTTAAAATAGTAACGTTTGCAACCACAACAGGCACATCCTCACAAATACCGACAGGTATAGCAGTTGATTTATCAGCCATTTGCAAAGATATTTCAGTAGGTGTCAACTTATTCAAATCAAGTCTACGATATAAAGAGAGAGGCATAACACTAACACCGGCTCCAAGATCACATAAAGCAGTTTTAACATAGTTTCTTTTAATGGAGCATGGTATAGTTGGTACTTCGGGATCTCCTAGTTTCTTAGGTATTCCACCTTTAAAAGTATAATTAGCAAGCATGGTGAAAATTTTAGCTTCCGGTATCTTTCTTTTATTTGTAACAATTTCTTTCATGTACTTAGCATAAGGATTCATTTTAAGCATATCAGTCAAACGCATACGCAAGAAGATAGGTCTAATCATTTCAGCAAAGCGCTCAAAATCCTCATCATCCTTTTTCTTGGATGGTTTAGGAGGAAAAGGCATGGGTTTCTGAACCCATGGTTCTCTTTCTTTACCGTGCTTCCTAGCAACAAAGTCTCTCTTATCATAACGTTGATTCTTTGATTGTGGGTTATCAAGATCAACATCAGGTTCAATCTCTACATCGTTATCATTACTAGGTTGAGCATCAACATGAACATCATCATTAACATTATTACTAGGTTCATGTTCATTACCAGATTGTGTTTCAGCATCAGAAATAGAAATATCATTGGGATTCTCAGGTGTGTCATCAACAGGTTCACTAGAAGCATGCAAAGTCCTATCATTTTTTTTCTTCCTCTTAGAAGGACTAGGTGCATCAACATTATTTCTCTGAGAATCCTGCTCAATTCTCTTAGGATGGCCTTCAGGATACAAAGGTTCCTGAGTCATTTTACCACCTCTAGTCATAACTCTAACATCATTATCATTCTTCTTATTATTCAATTCATTGAGCAAATCATTCTGAGCTTTAAGTACTTCTTCTACTTGAGTGATAACCATAGAAGCATGTTTACTAATAAGTTTAAGTTCACCTTTAATATTAGCCATATAATCACCCAAGTGTTCAAGCATATCAGCATTGCGTTTTAATTCTCTACCAAAATAAGCATTGAAGTTTTCTTGTTTAACCATAAAGTCATCAAACTCATCCAAGCATGGGCTAGCAAACTTAGTAAATGGGATTTCAGCTTTATCATATCTATAGAGAGAATTTACCTTTAGTACCTGTGTCGGGTTATCAAGACCATGTATTTCTTCAACAGGCGGTAAATTAAGACCATGTATTTCTTCAATAGGAGGTAAATTCTTAACATCTTCAGCTTTAATACCTTTTTCCTTCATAGATTTCTTTGCCTCTTGCATATCTTCAGGACTGAGAAATAGAATACCCCTTTTCTTCGGAGTTGGCTTAGGAGTTGGTTCAGGAATTGGATCAGGAAGTGTCCAATTATTTTCATTAGTCAACATATTATTCAATAGAATTTCAGCTTCATCTGGTGTTCTTTCCCTGAAAACACAACCAGCACAACTATCCAGGTGGTCTCTGGAAGCATCGGTTAGTCCATTATAAAAGATATCAAGTATTTCATTTTTCTTAAGAGGATGATCAGGCAAAGCATTAAGTAATTGGAGAAGCCTCCCCCAAGCTTGTGGGAGACTCTCTTCTTCAATTTGCACAAAATTATATATTTCGCTTAAAGCAACTTGTTTCTTATGAGCGGGGAAATATTTAGCAGAGAAGTAATAAATCATATCCTGGGGACTACGCACACAACCAGGATCAAGAGAATTAAACCATATCTTAGCATCACCCTTTAATGAGAACAGAAATAATTTAAGGATATAATAATACCGAGTTTTCTCATCATTAGTGAACAGGGTGGCTATATCATTTAATTAAGTAAGATGTGCCACAACAGTTTTAGATTCATAGCCATAGAAAGGATCAGATTCAACTAAAGTAATTATCTCAGGATCAACAGAGAAATCATAATCCTTATCAGTAACAAAGATAGGTGAAGTAGCATAAGCAGGATCATATTTCATTCTAGCATTCAAAGTTTTTTGTTTCAGCTTAGCTAAAAGCTTCTTAAGATCACTCCTGTCATTGCAAGCAAGAAAGTCTCTAGGAGTTTATTCATCCATAACATAACCTTCAGGAACAACAGGTAATTCATATCTAGGGGGAGAATCTTCATTATCACTTTCATCAATATTATCAGTTTCAATAATTTCATTCTCTCTAGCTCTAGCAAGTTGTTCATCAAGAAATTCACCAAGTGGCACAGTAGTATCAAGCATAGAAGTAGTTTCATCATAAGTATCATGCATAGCAGAAGTGGCATCATCAATAACATGCGACATATCAGAATTAATAGCAGAAGCAGGTTTAGGTGTCGCAAGCTTACTCAAAACAGAAGGTGAATCAAGTGCAGAGCTAGATGGCAGTTCCTTACCTCCCCTCGTAGTTGAGGGATAAATCTTGGTTCTTGGATCTTTCAAGTTCTTCATAATGATAAGCAGATATAAATCCCAAGTGACTCAAAGAATAGAGCTATGCTCCCCGGCAACGGCGCCAGAAAATAGTCTTGATAACCCACAAGTATAGGGGATCGCAACAGTTTTCGAGGGTAGAGTATTCAACCCAAATTTATTGATTCGACACAAGGGGAGCCAAAGAATATTCTCAAGTATTAGCAGCTGAGTTGTCAATTCAACCACACCTGGAAACTTAATATCTGCAGCAAAGTGTTTAGTAGCAAAGTAATATGATAGTAGTGGTAACGGTGGTAAAAGGTAACGGTAGCAAAAGTAATATTTTTGGTGTTTTATAGTGATGATAACAATAGCAACGGAAAAGTAAATAAGCGAAGAACAATATATGGAAAGCTCGTAGGCAATGGATCGGTGATGGAGAATTATGCCGGATGCGGTTCATCATGTAACAATCATAACCTAGGGTGACACAGAACTAGCTCCAATTCATCAATGTAATGTAGGCATGTATTCCGATTATAGTCATACGTGCTTATGGAAAAGAACTTGCATGACATCTTTTGTCCTACCCTCCCGTGGCAGTGTGGTCCTATAGGAAACTAAGGGATATTAAGGCCTCCTTTTAATAGAGTACTGAAACAAAGCATTAACACATATTGAATACATGAACTCCTCAAACTACGGTCATCACTGAGAGTGGTCCCGATTATTGTCACTTAGGGGTTGCTGGATCATAACACATAGTAGGTGACTATAGACTTGCAAGATAGGATCAAGAACTCTCATATATTGATGAAAACATAATAGGTTCAGATCTGAAATCATGGCACTCGGGCCCTAGTGACAAGCATTAAGCATAGCAAAGTCATAGCAACATCAATCTCAGAACATAGTGGATACTAGGGATCAAACCCTAACAAAAATAACTCGATTACATGATAAATCTCATCCAACTCATCACCGTCCAACAAGCCTACGATGGAATTACTCATGCACGGCGGTGAGCATCATGAAATTGGTGATGGAGGAAGGTTGATGATGATGATGGCAACGGATTCCCCTCTCCGGAGCCCCGAACGGACTCCAGATCAGCCCTCCCGAGAGAGTTTATGGCTTGGCGGCGGCTCCGTATCGTAAAACGCTATGAATCCTTCTCCCTAGTTTTTTTTCTCCCCGAAAGTGAATATATGGAGTTAAGGTTGAGGTCGGTGGAGCGTCAGGGGGCCCACGAGGCAGGGGGCGCGCCCCCACCCTCGTGGACAGGTGGAGGCCCCCTGACGTGGATATTCCTTACAGTATTTTTTATATATTCCAAAATAATTATCCGTTGATTTTCAGGTCATTCCGAGAACTTTTATTTCTGCACAAAAATAACACCATGGCAATTCTGCTGAAAATAGCGTCAGTCTGGGTTAGTTCTATTCAAATCATGCAAGTTCGAGTCCAAAACAAGGGCAAAAGTGTTTGGAAAAGTAGATACGACGGAGACGTTTCAGGAATCACTGGAACTGATTTCTATGATGAACTACTTTCCAATTTGGGAGAAGGTACAATTACCTCATCAAGTTCTACTTTCCTCTCACTCACTTCTTTCGAGAGAAACTCCTTCTCTAGAAAGGATCCATTCTTAGATTTGAATATTTTGCCTTCAGATCTGTGATAGAAGGTGTACCCAACAGTCTCGTTTGGGTATCCTATGAAGACACATTTCTCCAATTTGGGTTTGAACTTATCAGGTTGAAGCTTTTTCACATAAGACTCGCAGCCCCAAACTTAAAGAAACGACAACTTGGGTTTCTTGCCAAACCACAGTTCATATGGTGTCTTCTCAACGGATTTAGATGGTGCCCTATTTAACGTGAATGCAACCATCTCTAAAGCATAACCCCAAAGTGATAGCGGTAAGTCAGTAAGAGACATCATAGATCGCACCATATCTAATAAAGTATGATTACGACGTTCGGACACACCATTATGCTGTGGTGTTCCAGGTGGCGTGAGTTGTGAAACTATTCCACATTGTTTCAAATGAAGACCAAACTCGTAACTCAAATATTCACCTCCATGATCAGATTGTCAAAACTTTATTTTCTTGTTATGATGATTTTCCACTTCACTCTGAAATTCTTTGAACTTTTCAAATGTTTCAGACTTATGTTTCATCAAGTAGATATACCAATATCTGCTCAAATCATCTGTGAAGGTTAGAGAATAACGATACCCGCCGCAAGCCTCAACACTCATCGGACCGCATACATCAGTATGTATTATTTCCAACAAGTCTGTTGCTCGTTCCATTGTTCCGGAGAATGGAGCCTTAGTCGTCTTGCCCATGAGGCATGGTTCGCAAGCAACAAGTGATTCCAAAAGTCCATCAGCATGGACTTTCTTCATGTGGTTTACACCAATATGACCTAAACGGCAGTGCCGCAAATAATTTGTGCTATCATTATTAAACTTGTATCTTTTGGCTTGAATACTATGAATATGTGTATCACTACTATCGAGATTCAACAAAAATAGACCACTCATCAAGGGTGCATGACCATAAAATATATTACTCATATAAATAGAACAACCATGATTCTCTCATTTAAATGTATAACCGTCTCGCATCAAACAAGATCTAGATATAATGTTCATGCTTAACGCTGGCACCAAATAACAATTATTCAGGTCTAAAACTAATCTCGAAGGTAGATGTAGAGGTAGCGTGTCGACGGTGATCACATCTACTTTGGAACCATTTCCCACGCGCATCGTCACCTCATCCTTAGCCAATCATCGTTTAATCCGTAGCCCCTGTTTCGAGTTACAAATATGAGCAACGGAACCAGTATCAAATACCCAGGTACTACTACGAGCATTAGTAAGGTACACATCAATAACATGTATATCAAATATACCTTTCACTTTGCCATCCTTCTTATCCGCCAAATACTTGGGGCAGTTCCGCTTCCAGTGACTAGTCCTTTTGAAGTAGAAGCACTCGGTCTCAGGCTTAGGTCCAGACTTGGGCTTCTTCACTTGAGCAACAACTTGCTTGCCATTCTTCCTGAAGTTCCCCTTCTTCCCTTTGCCCTTTTTCTTGAAACTAGTGGTTTTGTTAACCATCAACACTTGATGCTCCTTCTTGATTTCTACCTCCGCAGCCTTTAGCATTGCGAAGAGCTCGGGAATTGTCTTATCCATCCCTTGCATATTATAGTTCATCACGAAGCTTTTGTAGCTTGGTGGCAGTGATTGAAGAACTCTGTTAATGACACTATCATCAGGAAGATTAACTCCCAGTTGAGTCAAGTGGTTGTGGTACCCAGACATTCTAAGTATATGTTCACTGACAGAACTATTCTCCTCCATCTTGCATCTGTAGAACTTATTGGAGACTTCATATCTCTCAATTCGGGCATTTGCTTGAAATATTAACTTCAACTCTTGGAACATCTCATATTCTCCATGACATTCAAAACGTCGTTGAAGTCCCGGTTCTAAGCCGTAAAGCATGGCACACTGAACTACCGATTAGTCATCAGCTTTGCTCAGCCAGACATTCATAACGTCCAGAGTTGCTCCTGCAACGGGTTTTGCACCTAGCGGTGCTTCCAGGATGTAATTCTTCTATGCAGCAATGAGGATAATCCTCAAGTTACGGACCTAGTCCGTGTAGTTACTACCATAATCTTTCAACTTAGCTTTCTCTAGGAATGCATTAAAATTCAAAGGAACGGTAGCACGAGCCATTGATCTACAACAACATAGACATGCAAAATACTATCAGGTACTAAGTTCATGATAAATTAATGTTCATTTAATCATATTACTTAAGAACTCCCACTTAGATAGACATCTCTCTAGTCATCTAAATGATCATGTGATCCATATCAACTAAACCATGTCCGATCATCACGTGAGATGGAGTAGTTTTCAATGGTGAACATCACTATGTTGATCACATCTACTATATGATTCATGTTCGACCTTTCGGTCTTCAGTGTTCCGAGGCCATATCTACATATGCTAGGCTTGTCAAGTTTAACTCGAGTATTCTGTGTGTGCAAAACTGGCTTGCACCCATTGTATGTGAACGTAGAACTTATCACACCTGATCATCACGTGGTGTCTCGGCATGACGAACTGTAGCAACGGTGCATACTCAGGGATAATGCTACCTCTTGAGAATGCGTTAGTTTTCCCTTAAAGAGGAAAGGGTGATGCAACATAGTAGCGTAAGTATTTCCCTTAGTTTTGAGAACCAAGGTATCAATCTAGTAGGAGACAACGCACAAGTCACCTAGTACCTGCAAAAACAATCAAGAACCTTGCAACCAACGCGATAAAGTGGTTGTCAATCCCTTCATGGTCACTTAGAAAAGTGAGATCTAATAAAGATGGTAAAGTAAATATTTTTGGTCTTTTTGTTGTATAGATTGGAAAGTAAAGATTGCAAAATAGTAAACGAGATGCGATGTAAATAAAAGAGATGCAATATAATAAGAAAGAGACCCGTGGGTCATAGGTTTCACTAGTGGCTTCTCTCAAGATAGCATGCATTACGGTGGGTGAACAAATTACCGCCGAGCAATTGATAGAAAAGCGCGTAGATATGAAGATATCCAAGGCAATGATCATGAATATAGGCATCACATCCTTGTCAAGTAAACCGAAACGATTCTGCATCTACTACTATCACTACAAAAAAAAGACACATCCGTGACATTTTGGGCCGAATGAAATTTTTTTCTGTCATACATATGACACTTCTATGACGATAATTGTGATAAAACCCGGTATCATCATAGATGTGTTGGGATCCTACTTCTATGACAAAAAATCATGACAGAAAATGGGCTTTTCGTCCTGGGCGGGCTGGAGACGCAGCTACATGACATTCTTTGGGCCGTCCATGACGGAAAAAACCATGGTAGAAGCGAGGGGGAGGAAAATTTCAGGGAGTTCCCTGTTACGGTGGGAGGTCGGGGGCCGACCGATGCGCGTTTCTCTCGTACATGTATGCGCGTGTGTGCGAGGTGTTGGCTCTAACTGAACCTGAGCGAGGCGTTGGGCTCTAACTGACCCGAGTGATTGCACTGCAGGCTACGCGTTACTGAACCCGAGCGATCGATCGATGGCTGTTAACTGAACCCAATCGAGCGATTCCTTCGCTACTGCTACTAACTGAAGCCGATCGATGGGATGAACAGTGAGCGTTGTGGGGGGGAGGGTTGGATGAACAGTGAGCGGCGGCGTTGCCTCTGGATGAACAGGACCCCGTGGTGTGGTGGAGGGCTGGATAAACAGTAGACGGTGGAGGGGTGCCCGTGGAGGGGTGGATGAACAGGACCCCATGGTATGGAGGGCTGGATGAACAGTAGACGGTGGAGGGGTGGTTGAACAGGACCCCGTGGTGTGGAGGGCTGGATGAACAGTAGACAGTGGAGGGGTGCCCGTGGAGAGGTGGTTGAACAGGACCTCGTGGTGTGGAGGGCTGGATGAACAGTAGACGATGGAGGGGTGGTTGAACAGTAGCCGGTGGAGTAACGCGCGGTGGACGCTGGATGAACAGGAGCCCGTGGAGGCTGGATGAACAGGAGCCCGTAGAGGCTGGAGGAGGTCGACAGTGGAGATGAACAGTATCCCGTGGAGTCCCGTTTTGCAATACGCCACACCCCTTCCGATGAACAGGACCCCTGTTTCGACCATAGCGCTCCAACACAAGTCCGTTTCGTCCGTTTTGCAGTACGCCACACCCCTCCCGATCAACAGGGCCCCCGTTTTGACCGTAGGAGGTCCATTTTGACCGTAGGAGGTCCGTTCCCTCCGTTTTGTGGTACACCAGACCCCTCCCGATGAACAGGATCCCGTTTTGAACGTGGCCGATCAAACACAAGGCCATTTCCTCCGTTCTGCGGTATGCCAGGCCTCGTTTCCATCGCCTGTTCCGTCCAAGCCCTCCCGATGAACACGATGCATTCTGTTGCCTCCCCATGAACACGACGCATTCCGTTGCCTCCCCATGAACAGGACGCATTCCGTTGCCTCCCCATGAACACGAGATGACAATGTTTCTCCGTTCCGACCCAACCATGTACACGAGCCCTGGCCGTACGTATGCGCGGGTAGGCGTTCGAGACCCCGCCCGTATGTACACATATGTGGCCGTATTTTCTTTCTTGCACCCTGGTCGTTGTACATACGTGTAAATGCTATGTGCGCGCCTCTACTACGACACGTGCGCGCCTCTGCATCAACGAATATGTACGTACACGTTCGTGACCAGAATGACAATGCTACGTACGCTTCGACCAGGTGGGTCCCAACTATCAAGCACTTCCTTGCCTGCGAAGATGTAGCTGGTCGGTCCCAGCAGTCAGGGGGCGAATCGTTTTTTTTTGCCCGGACGCACTCCCTTGCGTGCGAAGATGTAGCTGGTGGGTCCCAGCAGTCAGGGGGAAATGTTTTTTCACGAAATACAATCGCCCGTCCGGTGGGTCCCACCTGTCAGGTGGAGGAATCATTATTTTCCGCGTAATAAGGAGGCACTTCCTTGCTGCGGCCGTGGACCCAGCTGTCAGCCTCTCCACGTACAGTCCACGTCCGATGGAAGTCGTTCCTTGACCACGTTGACCACGCCGCGCTGAGAGCACCAGGGCGTTGGACGACGGCGAGGCCTAGGAAGGGGACAACACAGAGGCAAGGAAGACTCGGCAGTTGTTTCCCACGCGGAGGGGAGTACGACTGTACGAGGGTTTACTGGTTCGTCTGCCGTCGCCAGAGAATAACAGCAGGTGTGGGTGAGTAGAGGGATGGCTAGGCCAGCGATGGGAGTACGGTCGGGCGGTGACGCCTGCACGGCAGCACAGCCGGCCGCGAGGAGGAGGGAGCAGGCAGTCCCACCGGCGCTTGTTTGAGCGGCTGGAGCAGGAAGAGCAGAGATTGAAGAAGCACGATCCCGTTGGGTGGACATCCAACAGTCAGTGCTTGTGCGTCAAACTTTTTTTAGGAAAGCCTCAAATTTGTGGAAAACAGGATACAGCCCATCTGCCATTATTTCTAATAATTTACAGCCCATTTGCTAATTCTTAAGGTTTTTTGGAGCCCATATTCTTTTTGTTAGCATTACAGCCCATATTGTGGCAACGGTTAAAAAAATATACAAAATTTTGCATATTTCGGTGCGGTCCGAACTGTTTTTAATCCTGAAATTTCGATTCACATTCAAACTGATTTTAAAAATAAATGTATATCAATATAAAATCCAACAAATTCTCCACGCATAAAAATTAATGTAATTTAAAATCTTGAAATGAAAAAAAGATATTTGAAACTAATTGCCGGTTTGATGTGTTTTAAAAATGTACAACCCATTTCTCATTACTGATGGGCCATTTTTTCTGCCAGCCGAATGAAAGCTCTCTTCGTCTTGAAAGATTTGCAGCCTAATAGGCCTGATAAAGAGACTTACTTGGCAAATCAAAAAAAAACTGGGTTGTGGCCGTGGACCCAGCTGTCAGCCTCTCCACGTACAGTACTCTTCCGATGGAAGTTGTTCCTTGACCATGTTAACCACGTCGCGCGGAGAGCACCACGGCGGTGGACGACGGCGAGGCCTAGGAAGGGGACGACGCGGCAGTGGAAGCCCGCGCGGAGAGGACTACGAGGGTTCACTAGTTCGGCTGCGGTGTGAGGCTGCCGTCGCCGCAGGGCCTGGCCAGCGGTGGGAATAGTAGGGGGCGGTGAGGCCTCTGCGGCAGCACAGCCGGCCACGGGAGGCAGGAGCATGCGGCACGACCGGCGCTGCTTTGGGCGGCTGGAGCAAGAAGACCAGAGGTTAAAGAAGCACTACGGCCGTTGGATGGACATCGTATGGTCACTGGAGCTAGAATCGTTCATATTGACTAAGTTGACAAAGCCCTTCATCCCCGTCAACTTAGTAGGCCCACAAGTCAGCCTCCCAGCAAGGTGGGTCCCAACTAGCCGGGGGAGTATTCATTTTTTTATGCATAATAAGGAGGCACTTCCGGTGGGTCCGAGCTGACAGCGGGGGGAACGTTTTTTTTCGTGAAATATGGTGGCCCGTCCGATGGGTCCCAGCAGTCAGGGGGAAACGATTTTTTTCCGCAAAATACTGGTGGCCCATCCGGTGGGTCCCCACTGTCAGGTGGAGGAATAATTATTTTCCGCATAATAAGGAGGCACTTCCTTGCGGCTGTCATGGACCCAGCTGTCAGCCTCTCCACGTATAGTACTCTTCTGATGGAAGTCGGTTGTTGACCACGCCGCGTCGAGAGCACCAGGGCGGTGGACGATGGCGAGGACTAGGAAGGGGACGACTCGGAGCCGGGGAAGACGCAGCAGTGGATGCCCACGCAAAGAGGAGTACGAGGGTTCACTGGTTCGGCTGCGGTGTGAGGCTGCTGTCGCCGCCGAATAACTGGGGTGTGGGTGAGTAGAGGGATGGCCTGGCCAGCGGTGGGAGTAGTAGGGGGCGGTGAGGCCTCCACGGCATCACAGCCGGCCACGGGAGGCAGGAGCAAGCGGCACGATCGGCGTTGGTTTGGGCGGCTGGAGCAAGAAGACCAAAGGTTGAAGAAGCACTACAGCCGTTGGATGAACATCGTACGGTAACAGGAGCTAGAATCATTCATATTGACTAAGTTGACAAAGCCCTCCGCCCCGTCAACTTGGTAGGCCCACAAGTCAGCCTCCCACTATGCTGGGTTCCAGCTGGCAGGGGGAATATTCATTTTTTTGTGCATAATAAGGAGGCACTTCCTTGCGTGCGAAGATAGCTGGTGGGTCCGACATGTCAGCGGGGGGCACTTTATTTCGCGAAATACAGAGGCCCTTCCGGTGGGTCCTAGATGCCAGGTGGAGGAATCATTATTTTGCGCGTAATAAGGAGGCATTTCCTTGTGTGCGGCCGTGGACCCAGCTGTCAGCCTCTCCATGCACAGTCTACTTCTGATGGTGCCGTTCATTGACCACGTTGACCACGCCGCGCCGAGCGCATCCAAGGTGGTGGACGACGGCGAGGCCTCGGACAGCAACGAGCCAGAGATGGGAAGACGCGGGAGTAGAGTCACAGACAGAGAGGTGTACGAGGGTTAACTGGTTCTAGTGCGGTGTGGTTCGGCAGTCGGTGGAGAAGAACAGGAGGTGTGGAGGGGTGATACGTCTCCAACGTATCTATAATTTTTGATTGCTCCATGCTATATTATCTATTGTTTTGGACTATATTGGGCTTTATTTTCCACTTTTATATTATTTTTGGGACTAACCTATTAACCGGAGGCCCAGCCCAGAATTGCTGTTTTTTGCCTATTTCAGAGTTTTGAAGAAACAGAATATCAAACGGAGTCCAAACGGAATAAAACCTTCGGGAACGTGATTTTCTCACCAAACGTGATCCAGGAGACTTGGACCCTACTCCAAGGAGTCAAAGAGGCGGTCACAAGGGTGGGGGCGCCCCCCTAGGGCGTGCCCCCTGTCTCGTGGGCCCCTTGGAGCTCCACCGACGTACTCCTTCTTCCTATATATACCTATGTACCCCCAGACGATCAGAACAGGAGCCAAAAACCTAATTCCACCACCGCAACTTTCTGTATCCACGAGATCCCATCTTGGGGCCTGTTCCGGAGCTCCGCCAGAAGAGGGCCGTCATCACGGAGGGCTTCTACATCATCATAGCCTCTCCGATGAAGTGTGAGTAGTTTACCTCAGACCTTCGGGTCCATAGTTAGTAGCTAGATGGCTTCTTCTCTCTTTTTGGATCTCAATACAAAGTTCTCCCCCTCTCTTGTGGAGATCTATTTGATGTAATCTAATTTTTGCGGTGTGTTTGTTGAGACCGATGAATTGTGGGTTTATGATCAAGTCAATCTATGAATAATATTTGAATCTTCTCTGAATTCTTTTATGTATGATTGGTTATCTTTGCAAGTCTCTTCGAATTATCCGTTTGGTTTGGCCAACTAGATTGGTAGTTCTTGCCATGGGAGAAGTGCTTAGCTTTGGGTTCGATCTTGCAGTGTCCTTTGCCAGTGACAGAAGGGGCAGCAAGGCACGTATTGCATCGTTGCCATCGAGGATAACAAGATGGGGTTTATTTCATATTGCATGAATTTATCTCTCTACATCATGTCATCTTGCTTAAGGCGTTACTCTGTTTTTAACTTAATACTCTAGATGCATGCTAGATAGCGGTCGATGAGTGGAGTAATAGTAGTAGATGCAGAATCGTTTCGGTCTACTTGTCACGGACGTGATGCCTATATACATGATCATGCCTAGATATTCTCATAACTATGCTTAATTCTGTCAATTGCTCAACAGTAATTTGTTCACCCACCATAGAATACTTATGCTCTTGAGAGAAGCCACTAGTGAAACCTATGGCCCCCGGGTCTATTCTCATCATATCAATCTCCATCACTTTAATCTTGTTTTGCTTTTTACTTTGCCTTTACTTTTTACTTTGCATCTTTATACCAAAAATATCAAAAATATTATATCTATCAGATCTCACTCTCGTAAGTGACCGTGAAGGGATTGACAACCCCTAATCGCGTTGGTTGCGAGTAGCTATCGTTTTGTGCAGGTATGAGGGACTTGAGTGTGGCCTCCTACTGGATTGATACCTTGGTTCTCAAAAACTGAGGGAAATACTTACGCTACTCCGCTGCATCATCCCTTCCTCTTCGGGGAAAACCAACGCAAGCTCAAGACGCAGCAAGGGGTGGAGGGATGGCCTGGCCAACGGTGGAGTAGCGCTTCATAGCGAAGCGTGCTAAGCAGAGCTGCTAGTAGCAGGAGGCGGGAGGTGGTCCCGGCGATGCTGGAGGAAGAAGACGAGAGATTGAAGATGGATGTCGGTTGTTGGATGTAAATCCAACAGCTAATATGTCAGAATCATTTGTTGACTAAATTGATAACGACTTGCATTGGCTTCGACCTATTGGCCCACATTTCATCATCCAAAAATGTGGCACGTATTTAACCCATTTTTTCAGAATTTACAGTCTTTTTTTGTGCGGTAGAATTTCAGTAAATTTGATCTTTTTTTTTGAATTACAGCCATTAGCTGGGCTGGGTGAACAAATAATGTAGCGTCCATGCGGCCCATTTATTTTATTTCCTAAAAAATTACAGCCCATTTGCACTTTCTCGAAATACACGATTTTGCTGGGCTGATTCTAATTATAATGTTGGGTTGGGCCAGCAACGTTATCAAAAAATAAAAAGGGGTTGAGCATTTTGTTATAAATATATTCAAATAATAAGTGATATTATTACATTCGTCCTTAAATCTTACCAAGCTTTTGTACACAATCACTAGGATTTTCGTGCCAAAACAATCCAGGATTTTATTTGTTAAGAAATTATTTTTATAAGTTAATAAGATGTGGGGTATTGTTTTCTTACATATGTAAGTATCTGTTAAATATATGATGACAATAAAAATAATATATAATAACATATAAAATATATATTTTAGAAAAACATGGAGCATCTCCCCGGTTCCATTGCTGAGAACGAAACCACAACATATTCTGATATAGCAGCTCAAAGAGCAGTTCAAAAGCAAAGATAGAAAAGCTACAAACTAGGGGGTGGATGAACAAGTTCTCTGAATAACACAAATCACCCGAGCGGTGCCAAAGGCAGAGCGGATAGAGCACTCAAATGACACAAGGAGGGTCCAGCGAAGCCTTCATGGTCTTCAGCTGAGAGGCCGTGTCAGCCTACGGCGACCAGTAAGCAAGCGGAGACACCGGGCTGGAAGGCGTAGCATGGTGGATGTCCCTCTTTTTGGCGTCAGGTGCCCATCATCTTCATCAGAGATCTTGAGACAAGCCCACAGGTCTAGCCCCAGAGCAGGTCGAGCCTTGTTCAGCCACAAGTGACCGCCAACGGTTTCTAGAGGGATCTTGTTAGGGTTTCCACGAAGCTCATCAACTTGTCCTTGTCCGATCCGGAGGAGAGAATCGCCTAGTTCCTCACCATGTTCCTGATCAACCTCAACACCCGCGGAATGGAAATCCAGGAGGTGTTACTGAAAATCATAGCATTTCTATATTTCCAGAGGCACCAAAGGACAGCTGAGCTAACAGTGTTTAAAACTGAGCACTTTTTGGTAGCAATCCAGAATCTGGCAACAGATTTGAAGGATGAGCCAATCTGACTAGAGAAATATTCCTTAATGTGGGCCCAGAGATGTTTAGCAACTATACATTCAAAAAATAGGTGAGAACAAGACTCTTGTTCCAAGCAGTAAACACAATCAAGGGGTTTGACGATGTGTCTCTTACTAAGGTTATCCCTACGCATCAATTTGTTTTTGGAGAGAAGCCAGAGAAATACATGAATTTTAGGGGGAACTCTCAATTTCCAGACAGCAGGGATAAACCCGGGTTGAACCCCTCTAAAGTTGATAACATGATAGAGGGAGCTAGAGGAATACTTCCCCTTATTGTCCAGCTGCCAAATCAGGGCATTCGGCTCGGCAGTAAAGGTAATGCTTTTGGTAATTTCCTCCAACTGGAACCATTGTTCCATGAGACTATCACTAAAGTTCCTTCTAAAAGAGAGTTTTAGGCATTGACCGTCCCAAACTTCATTGACACTTTTGTTAAGCTCATTGCGGACAGAGTAAATAGGCCAAAATTGGACTGCTAGGGGGGATGTGCCAAACCAAGTATCTTCCCAGAACTTGGTTCTGCTCCCATCCCCTATGTTTCATCTGTAGCCAAATTTCACAGCATGCATAATAGATTTTAATCCTTTCCAGAATCTAGAGGTCTTAGGGTTGGAGGAAGGGACAAAAATATTGGGTTTATTTCCTAGGTATTTATAGGCAATAAGAAGCTTCCAGGGTTTCAGGTCTTCCTCATAGAATTTTTTAATCCAAGACCCTAGAAGACAGATGTTAATTTCTTGGAGGTTAGGTATGCCTAGGCCTCCAAAATCTTTTTTCATAGAGACTAGGGCCCAATTAGCAGGGTGTAGCTTCCTATTTCCCTCAAAATCCTTCCATGAGCAATGAGACATCTGAGAATTGATGAGGTTCACTGCCCATTTAGGGAACTTGAAGAAGGAGAGGAGATACACTGGAATGCTAGCCAAACAAGCTTGTATGAGGATCAATCTACCTCTGTAAGAGAGAAGTTTGCCCCTCCACCCAGCAATTCTTTTAATGATTTTATCCAGAAGGGGTTGGATAACCTCTCTCCTCAGCTTATGATAGTGGAGAGGGATACCTAGGTACTTAATAGGGAAGTTATCTTTATTACAGACTAGAATAGAGAGGAAGTCAGCTAACTCCTGATCATCCATGTTGATAGGGATGAGTTCACTTCTAGAGTAGTTGATTCTCATGCCTGAGACTTGTTCAAACCAAGTTAGAACAGTTTTCAGATTTCTAGCATGTGTGGAGTCATTGTCTAAGAAAAGGATGGTATCATCTGTATATTGAAGGCAGATGATGTCACCAGGGCAGACCTCAGGACAGAGCCCTGCAATCAGACTATGATCAGCAGCTTTGCTCAGCATTTTAGTAAGAACATCCACTACTAAATTAAACGAAAGTGGGGAGATGGGGTCACCTTGCCTAAGGCCTTTACCAGCAAGGAAAAAAATCTCTTTCATAGTTATTTAACTTGACCCCAACAGACCCCCCATTAGTAAGTTGCTGGATCCAACTCTTCTCTATGAAAGGCTTGGAAAAGATCTAAGAGATCATTTTTCACCAAGTCCCAAAAATGCTGGTAAAACAAGAAGGGAATCCCATCAGAACTAGGAGCCCCATCAGGATAAGAGCTAAAAATGACTTCCTTCACCTCTGTCTCTGAAAAGGGGCTTCTAGCAGCTCATTTTCAGCAGGAGAGACTTTTTCAGAAGTAGAGAAAAAAATTGTTTTGTAGAGAGAACCTAGAAGGGTTTTCTTTCTTAAACAAGTCTTTGTAGAAGTCACTAGCCACCTCAGTAACAGGGCCATTAGGGCCATCAACGGAGTGAATGAGGGTTTTCCTCCTCCTCTGGTTAGCTACTGCATGGAAGTAAGCAGTATTTCTATCACCCTCCTTAATGTTCCTATCTCTAGACCTTTGTTTGGCTTTGATTTCTTCTTAAAGCCAAATTTTCTTGAGCTCTCCATGGACAAAGTTTAATCTATTAGTCTCAGCCTCAGAGAGGTCAGTGGTTTCTGCCTTAATATCTAGAGAATCAAACTTAAGGAGGAGAAGCCTTTTGTATCTTCTAAGATTAGCTTCCTCATTGGAGTTCCACCCTTTGGTAGTTCTTCTAAATCTCCTGATTTTGATCTGCCAATTTTTAGGGGGCAGCTGCTCCCAGTAGGCTCATTCTAGATTTTCCTGACTAGCTCAGTAAAATCTTCTCTAAGCAACCACCACTTTTCAAATTTAAAACTATTGCTCTTTGGAGTTTGGTTAAGACCAGAGTCCCAGAGCAAAGGAGTGTGGTCACTACCACATCTGGGCAGAGCTCTACAACTAGAAAGGGGAAAAAAACTATCTAATTCTGTGTCACAGAAAATTCTATCAATGGTGGACATAATCTTGGAGCAGCACTTCCAACATATCTAGCAGAACTGTGGGTTTTCCTTCTGACAGGGCAATTCTCAACTTTATGGGTAACCATTTTGCAGATAAAACAACTCTTGGGCTTGACACATTTATCCAAATGATGCCCTGATTCCCCACAGTTGTAGCAGTTCACCTTATAGTATGCCATAAGGCCCAAAGCAGGGGCAGGAGCAGTTTTCTGGATGTCCTATCTCTTCTTTTGCTAATTCTTGCCTTGAGATTTCCCACTGATCTGAGAGTCAGAACCACCAGCAGATTGATCTTGGGCAATTACAGGAGCCTGCCCAGATTGTGCCCCCATTTGGGGCGGAGGTGGGCTGTACCACTGCCCAACCGGCGCTCCCCCCATTGTGATAGGGGAAATTCATCGGAGTTCCTGGTTCCTTCTCATCCTCCAGCCAGATGTTGTCTCTCAGGAAGCAGAAATAACCACCAGACAGCTCAATTGAAGCAGCTTGCAAGCCTAATTTCAATCTTCTGCAGGTTTGGGGGAGAGGTAAGTTAGGGGATCCACCTGCTCCGGCTCTGGTGGCGTGCTGGTGGGCAGGAGTCCAGTCAAGCATTCCCATCTTGCAGCACGGCATGGATCTCCTGAATTCACTTCTCCTTTCGCCCATCGAACGAACGCAATCGGCGGCTCACTGGGGTGGGGCATCCTGTGCTTCTCCGAGAAATCTCCTTCGAAGTAGATCCGCAGGGCTAGATTCAACAGTTCCCAATCCACATGATCCTTGCACATCCGAGCATACCTGCGCGAGTGAGAGAACGGATTCGGTCCCTCCTCGGCTTCCTCCCTCGTAGCTTCCTCCTCTGCTTCCCTCCATTCGCGCGTGCACTGGGTCTAGGAGAGAGCGTCATCGCGGATCCGCATCGCCCGCTCCCTCCATCTCCTCCCTCGAGTCTCCCGCAGCATCGCCGGCGCGACGGAGTCGAGCGGCTGGAGCATCCACGGGAAGGCTTTGTAGACATGTGGGAGATGCATCTTGTACATCTGCCTGTCTTCCAACCATTCCCCCATGGATATGGCCGGCAACTCCATGGGGCACGCGAGAGGACTTGCTGAGGGGGGCAGGCGCGCCCGGAGTCAGGAGGCAGGGGGTGGCAGCGAGATCTATGTCGGTGGCGAGGGTGGAGGTAGTGGCGAGGGTGGCGGCGAGGGTGGAGGTGGTGGCGGGGGTGAAGGGGATCGCGAGAGCGGTCATCTATTTGCCAATTATGTGAACTAAACAGTCAACATATAAAATAATTTAAATATATATAATATAGTTAGAAGGGAAACATAAGTTGGACCTGGCGTTCCTATTCTTATATAGAAAAATAGAACAGACCTCTACGTTTTCTTAAAAAAATACATAAATTGGGCTGCCAAAAATAAAACCTCGGATGGGAGGTCCATAGGCCGGTCGATACATGACGACCCTAAGAAAATACAAACAGGCCTATGGACCTCCCATCCGAGGACGTGGGCTGCGCATGTTAAAAATGAAAGCCTAGACGGGGCAGCCCAAAACCACGTCCAACACTTGCCAAAACTTCATCCCTCGTTTTCTCTGTGTTTCGCACACTCGACATTGTGTGGGCATTTTGACTGTGCATCATATGAAGATGTGCTATGCATGAATGTTGATCAGCATGATGTTAACTGGCTGGTAGTTCCATTTTCGACCATGAATAAAACATCCAACATGATGTTAACCCTGTTTGAAAAGGTCGTGTTAATATAAATTCTCTGCCTCTGAGAGTTGCAGTTTCTTATCTGAAACTGAACTTGCAGTTTCTTATCTGAAACTGAAACTTGCAGTTTCTTCTCTGAGAATCACTTTTCTGCACTTTTATACTCCTATGAAACTACATTTTTTAAGTGCTAAAAATAGATATCTAGAATTCATAAAATACTCCATATGCTCAATACTACAAATCTGAAATTCAAAAGACATTCATATCTGAAAGTACTCTCAAAATACACAACACAAAACACAATTCACAACCTGCAAATTCTGACAACCCTAAGCTCCTCCTGACAATTCACAACCTGCCCGACTATTGGGCTGGGGGGTAGCCCCCTCCTATTCCTCGGCGGCAGACAGCCGCCCCGTGAGATGATGTGAACAGCGAGGGAGATGATGGCGGGGAAGCATCGTCGGGCCAACTGCTTTTCTCCTCTTGCAGTTGGGTTCGGTCGACAAAGACTCCACCGACTCGCTCTGGTAGGACACCCTCACAAACGGCACCTGTAGATGCTCGATCCTTCAATCTCTGGTGGATGCTCCATCTGGGATCGATACTCCCACCACCGTTCCCTCACGATCGGATTTGGTGAATCTGTTTGCTCCATGGCCCAGAGGAGCAGCTCTATGTATTCCGGCGTGACTCCCTCCGGGAGTATCGCTGCCTTTTCACTCTGTTGCAGATATTTGGCCATGGATGTCACCGTCGCCGCTAGTTGGTCCTTGTTGTCAAACCAATACTGTATCTCCAACATCCTAGCTAGCTTCACAGGGTCGCCGTCTGCGATCCTCACATATCAGTTGTACTCCTCCATCGATCTACTTCTCCACAGCACCTTCACTCGCCAGCAGTGGTTTTTGAATGGAAGAGGAGAGGGGCAACGCTGGTTTTGGATTATAACAGGAGAGGAGCGACGCTGGTTTTGGACTGGAACAGGAGAGGAGGGGCAGTGGTTTTGAAATGGAAGAGGAGAGGAGCGGCGCTGCATTTAGATTGGAACAGGAGAGGAGCGGCGGTGGTTTAAGAGGAGAAGAGCGGAAGAGCGGCGCTGGTCTTGGAAGTATTTTTTGTTGTTTCGCGTATTTTGGGTCAAAGTTTGACCACGTACTATATTTGACAAGCAAAATGTGAATGCATTTCACCAAAAATTGTATTGTTTGGTTCATATCTGAATGTAATTTCAAATTATACTCCCTCCATTTTTGTATACAAGGCCACAAACTCATATTACATGTACCAAGGTAAAAATCAATGCTATGTTTAAGTCAATGTTGCAAGCTAGCTTGTCACCTTGATTGTCGTGTTAATTAATGTGGTTTTTCTCTCCCAAGCACAACAAGCCAACTCTCTTACTCCTCATTGGTTGATTAATGTTGGGAATGCAAGCTAACCTTCTCACTCCCGCATGCACACAAGGGATATTAATGTCCTCGGGTGCTAGTACGAGGCAAACGCCATCAATTTTGCCTCGATTAATGTTAGTGGCCTTGTATAGTTGCAAATTTTAATTTTGATAGTGGCCTTGTATACAACGTATAACATATATTTTATGTGTGAAAATCATGGTCAATTATGACCCAGAATAAAAAGGAGACTAGTTAATGTGGGGTTGCTTTCTTAATTGAAGGGTAAATTGATTTTGATTTTGATCCAGTTAGAGCGCGCCGGCCCTCTCGTCCAATCCTAAATCGGTGCCGCACGCTCCTCTCCCTCTCCTCCATTGCAAAACCACCTCCTCTCCTCTCCATCTTCTCCATTCCAAAACCACCGTCTCGCCTCTCCCTCTTCTCTATTGCAAGACCATCGTCTCTCCTCCGTTTTCTAGACACTTTGCTCCATGGCGCGGGCGCAATCCATGGATACAAAATTAGTATATTGTATACTATTTAAAAGTCGAGGGCGGGGCTTTTCCTGCGCGGTAGGCGGTGGAGCAGTTCCGCCTAGTCGGTTCGACAGAGACGTGAGAAGATGAGGGAGTAGGCTGCTGCAAACGTAGGGTTGTGTGATTTGACAGCGAGTTACTGCTGGACAGGTGGGGCCCCGTGATTTGACTTGCCATTATCATTTTAACTGCGGCGCTACGACCGGCGTGAGTCTCCCAGATTCCTGACCACCTCCACACAGGTGCCTCTCCCAATGCTCCACCATGTAGTAGAGGCTGGCTCTTGCATGAGAGCCCACTTCTCCACTTTTTCCTTGCCTCTCTTTCCTCCACATATGCAAAAATGCCATGTAAAGTGCACTATTGTACTTACTTTTACTTGCTCCTACAGGTGCTTAAGCTTGCCACATAAGCATAAAGTCTGATGTGGCAAGTTAATCAAGAAGAGAGAGACTAGTTTGGTGACCCAAGGAAGAAACGGTGCTAAGCGCGTGTACCTAGGTGAAAAGACAATTTTGAGTCTATAGCTAATTAAATGAAGCAAACTTAGCAACACCATTTCATTGGAAGAGGTCACTCCTTGGCAAATGCAATAAATACACGCGCTTAGCACCGTTTCTTCTTTGAGTACGAAGAAAGAGATAGAGAGGAGTAAAAAAATACACTTATAGCCAACCTTGTTGTAGTATGAGTGACTAAGTGATGACTATGTATGACACGCCAACATTAGATAGCCTAACGCACCATGTTAAATCTCCAAGGGCGTGACCGCACGAGCGATGCAACGGTCGTGGTAGGCGCGACCATGATACGGGCTGCTGGCAGCCCTTGGATCTGAGATCAAACGGTCGCATGCTAAGTTGCTGAAAATTTGCAAAATAACCCTCCAGGATAGGATATTCACCCATAGGTCTAGAATCACGTCATGCAACCATTCGATCTCAGATCCAAGGGCTCTTGGAAGCCCGTATCATGGGAGAATGGAAAGCCACTACCCTATCATTCACACGCTAGCAGTTCGCTCCTACTCGTCCCCGCACGTCCTTCAATACTATGGCGGTTCGCTCCTAGTCGTCCCGTCCATTCACATTACGACAGTTCCACTAATCCTAACCCTCCTCCCAAATCCATGGCATCCCAAATCTCCACGATCGGCGGTGAGTACAAGGTTAGAACCATCACCGGCGATGAGTTCGACGTCATCTACACCCGTTCTTCCGCAACGGTGAAAGGATGCCTTTCTCGCTTCAGACACATATTCGAAGACTCAGATGATGAGTGGGTCGCTGGGCTAGATGTTGAGTACACCACAGTCCTGGGACGAGAGAAGGATCTAAAGGACGAATAGAGGAAGAAGCCCGCCATGATCCAAGTTTGCGTGCATGACTTATGCTTGGTCTACCACATATGCCATGCCGATGTTGAGTGCCAGGATTTTAAGGACTTCCTCGAGAGCAACCTAGTCAAATTCGTTACTGTAGACTTTGGTAACGACAAAGAAGTCCTGCATCGGATAGGCCTCATTGTAGGCACACCTTCGACCTCCAGAAGAATCGGCTGGTGTCCTCTCGCCAGCCTTCAATGCTGACCCTGGCAGGAACCATGGTTCATCCTTCGTACGGTAAACTGGAGAAATCTCATTACACGTTTCATCGTCATGCATGGCAGCAGAATTTACTAGATATAGACCACATCCACTACGCTGGAATGGATGGCTACCTTTGCTTCAATATCTACAAGGGTTGGATGAAGAGCAACAACCAAGTGTGCGGTTCAAGCAAAGAAGTATCGGCCAAGAGGAAGAGGGACAAGGACGAAGTCGAGGACGTGGACGAGGACTCCGAGTAACGTGGCAGTGTCGTTGCTCATGGTGGTTATAATGCAGTGTCTACCGGAATAGTTGCAAAGTTTAATTTCAGGTGTGTTTAATTTAATTTGAGGGGTGTGTTGTGCTGAGCCCCCAGCAGAACTATGTTATGTTTCTTCTCGTTACTTTAACTCTTCAGTACGTACATACTTGTATTTCTTACATTTCATCTTTTAGTTGGTATAGTACTACCACTCGTTTCTTCACATTATATACGTACAATATATATGGCCAACATCATATAGCCAGCAGTTTAGTTGTCAAAGAATTTCAGGGTGCTTAGTTTTGTCAAAGAATTCCAGGATGCTTAGAGGGTGCTTGGATCCAAGGGACTTATTTTAGTCTGACTAAAATTAGTCTCTTTAAGAGGCTAAAGTTCCAAGCACCCCTGACTAAAGAGGGGCTAAAACTAGTCTTGAGACTAAAAATTTTTAGTCAGGGGTACCCCTACTAAAATGTGGATTAGTCCTCTCTCTACTCATTTAACTCCTCTCCTTTAACATAGGCGAGTTCTGGATTGGAGGGTTTGGAGGATAATAAATGCTCATTAACTTGATTTTAGCCTTTTTAGTATTTGGATCCAAGCATGGGTGAGGCTAGCATGTTTTAGTCCCACTACTTTTAGTCATGGGACTAAAACGTATCCAAGCACCCTCTTAGTTTTATTTGAGGGGTGGGTTGTGCTGGACACCATTATTGTGACTAGCCTTTTTAATAGTACTATATGCATAATTTGGCGACGAGCGCTCTCTATATGTACCACCTTTTTTTACTTTCAAGTTTTGTTCCATGGCGCAATCCATCGATACTACTACTGTTGTACAAAAGTATACATTTTTAAAAGGCTAGAGGGCGGGGCAGTCTAGCTTGGTCGGTTTCATGAGAGGCGAGGGCCTTTGTGATTTGACGGCTCATTACTGCTGGAAGGCGGGGCCTTGTGATTTGACTGATCGTATAAATGCGCCGACGACCTGATCGAGGAGGAGCAAAGAACCATGCGGTATACTCAAGTTTTCCACTGGAGTAGTACTACGACGGAGGAGCACGAAACACGGTAGCCCAGTGCCATATGGCGATAAAAAATGATCTAATTTGCTAGTCATCTCATTGTTAGCATTGTTTTATTCATTCCCTCAAAAAAACATTGTTCTATTCATGCCTCGCAGAGAACGTGACACGTGCAGCGAAACACCCAAAGCAAAAGATGAAACACAGGAGCAAAAGGAGAAGGAAGATTATCACCCCAAATGATCTAATTCACCGCGGGATCATAACTGCTTCTTCATCGCCTCCACGACCTCCATCTCCTTGCGCGTCTCCTCCTCCATCTTCATCATTGTGTCCATGACGCGGCATTTCTCGACGCGAGCCTTCATCATCTGTTCCACGGCCATATTACGTACCTTGACAGTAGTCGGGTGCTCGATGCGGAGCTTCGCCAACTCTTTCTTCTGTTCCATGGCGAGGGCCTGCAACATCTTCATCGAGGAACTACTATTCTCATGCAGCTTCTTCCAGCCGGCGTTCTTCTCTTTCAAAAGGTCGGTCTCGTGGCAGAGCTTCGCATTGTCCTCCCGAAGTTGCAGGATTTTGCCGGTCGCCTTCTTCTCCGAGGCAATGCTCTTCTTCAGCAGCATCACCAAGCCGACAGTCAACTCCCCTGCTGATTGAGCTCAGCGGGCATGTCGTCGAGGCTCTCCTTCAGCAACTCCATTAAGCCTTGGATGAACTCCTTCTACTTATTGAGCTAATCGGGCATGCCATCGAGGGATAACGACTCCGGCTTCGCCGGCTCGGCATGTTCGCATCCGCGGCTATGGCGCTCCTGGGAGCCATCGCCTGCCCATGAGAGATCTTTCGAGGTCTCTGCGTGGCGTCGAGCCCTCTCTTTTTTCCGCAACCTTGGTTTCCGCTCCCTTGTTACGAGTAGTTCTCGACCTAGAGCTCTGCTCACCGGCCATGGCAATGACGGACGAAGAAGAAGCACTTATGAGGAGGAAAGGTAGAGTGATTTTCAGTTAGGTAGTTCCCCTTTTTATAACCTAAGTACTAGCACTAGTACTAATACCTGCATAGTGGGAACACAATCAAGTTTGGTACGTACTACTAGTAGGTGTGAGCAGGCTTTCGAATGTGATGGGAACAAGGTAAATATTAATTGATGGTTTTGGTTTTGAGGCCTGAAACGGCTCCCGATGAGTTTAGCGGAACATAAATTTCAAAGTACTACACTGCTCAAATGCGTAAATATTATGTTACTGTCAAAAATTGGCACAAAATACGAAGGAGACCAATGGAAGTACTACTAGCAACCCACGATTTAACTACTCGCATGCGCGCAATGGAGTAATAATGTCTTTCTTCCGCCCTCACATCCACTCAATTTGCATGCGCTGTATTAATTGACCATCAATGAAGTGAATGTCTTTACACACGTCAAATTATCACATGGGGTGGATCTTGGTACAAAATTGCGTCCGCCCGTGTACCCGCGTGTGCGTGCGAGGAATGAGTGCGTGCATGGCGTGCGTGCACATCTTCGCTTCGTGCATGTACCGCCAGTATGGCTCAGGGAGGACGAGTACATTCTTCTGGAACCAGCAGCACGTCACTGTGATCAATCCACGCAAGGAGGTCGCGACAACGCCTACACATGTGCCACGTGGCTTCATGAACTGTAAGAGAGACACTGTGTAGCGTGCCATTGGTATTCTAATTTACGTGTTTTGCACATACTCGAAGTACTAGTAAGGTACACGTGCATTGCACGCATCAGATTTTGCAACCAAATTATGAATAAATACCACACTATAGCATGTAAGCTCTGAGTCATATATGCCTGATGTAGCCCTTCGTTTAATTCTTATGGTTCATTTCATTCAAAATCAATTAGTTTTTTTATAAAAAAGCTAAGAATGCGGGAATAGGAAAAACATGGGATTATAGTGGAATGTCGTCTTGAATCCTACAGGATTGTACGAGTGTTTGATTGTGCATAGAAAAAACGCAGAATTCTTTCAAAGAGGTTTGAGTGGATGGGATGTTTCCTATGAAATCTAGTGCAAATGAATCATATGGAAAAATTCCTATGGTTTACAATCCTACGAATCAAACAACCAAGATAGGAAAAATTCCTAATGTTTAGAATCCTCCAAAATTCCTTTGAGAATCCTTTGAATCAAAGAAGCCCTTAATCTATTTTATGATTCATGGAATTGTGTGTTGTAAAGCATAAAGTAAAAACAAATAATGGCAATTCAACTAGAAAAAAGTTTGGGCAGTTATGATACGGAATATTCTAGAACAAAAGAGAACCACTATTGTTTTGAGGTTTGTGCATTATGCTTAAGTTCAACCATGGAGTCTGCTAGATTGTACATGTGGCAAAATCCGGTGAGGGGCTAGAAGATGGTGCAAGGGGCCGAGTGGAGGGAGACTATGAAGGAATGTACAAGTGCGAGATCGATATTTAGAGAGAGGGGGCGAACATGTGCGCTAATGCGCGCAGTGGCGGAGCCATGAAAAATAAATGAGCTAGGGGGCCAAGCATTGCTAATCCTTTACAAGGAGGGTCAATTCATGAACTTAAACCATTTTTAGCAGCAATTATCTAATGATCACATTCATATTAGCCTTGATATATAGTAATGTTAGGGGGGAGGGGGCAGGGCCCTTACTGCCCCCTATCTTCGCCATTGTGCACGCGTCTGAGAGATGAAGCAAAAGGCATGGATGATGAGAGGTGGACGTTGGATACATAATTAATGTGGGTGTATTAGCTATATATGTTAATCCTATATAGAGAGGTATAGATTGATCGATGTGGACGTGGGAAAGAGGGTGAGACCTCACTGGATATATCGATTGATCGGTTTGTGTGGAAAACTATGAAAGACCTAGCTATATACACACATACATAGAGGAACATCGATCGTTGCACATACACGCGTGAGAGATAAAGAATGCCCGATATGATGGAGAGGGGGATGTGTGTTGGTGTGTGCCTTCATGGGAGACCGACCTGAAGAAAAAGATTGCATGCGTGTGATGGATAATGCCGACTGGTAGTGTGTGTGCATGCATGCACGATAGAAAGTTAGTGGTACAATTATAAAGAGAAGACTACTGTGTGGGTCTAAAAGAATAGCTGAATAGGTGAGGTCACAATCAATGTAAAGTTGAATTCAAATATTTGAATAAGAGATCCTGATGTTTGAAACCCATGCATGCATGAATATAACGGAAATCTGCGCGGTGTGGTTTGGAAACAAGCATGTTGTAATGTATACACATTGAACAAGGTCAGACTGATTTGAATTTGAGATACCGATGGCAGACATCATTTGGCCACGTCGCATCCATGCATGGACACACTATTCTAATTGGAGATGATGGGCGGCTTTTGCATCACATATCTATATCTATACCCCTATATATATTATATTTTATATTTTTTTATATTGTGTGCGGGTAACTTTAACTTTGAAAGATGGTCATTGGATGAGGCGAATCCGATGGTCCAAAGATGGCAAATTTGAGCACTACTGGCCGTTGGATATCATCTAGATTCCACCAGATTTCGCCACATGTATAATCTAGAAGACTCCGTGGTTGAACTTAAGCATAATGCACAAACATCAAAACACAAGCACTTCTTATTTGTTCTAGAATCTTCAGAATTGCCCAAATGTTTTTCTACATGATTTTCCATTATTTGCTTTTACTTTATGTCTTACGACGCACAATTCCATGAATCTTAAAATATATTAGCTTTCTTATAAAAACTAGATGATTTTGAATGAAATGAACTATAAGAATTAAACGAACATCTACATCATGCATATATGACTCAAAGCTTGCATGCTATAATGTGGTATTTATTCATAATTTGGTTGCCAAATCTCATGCGTGCAATGCACGTGTACCTTACTCTGGTCTAAATGGTGTTTGTGTGTGTGTTGTGCGTGTTGAGGTGCAAATTATCTTTTTTTGGGGTACATGTTAAGCTTGTTCTGCCGAAATTTCAAGCCGCACCTTGTTATGCCGAAAATTCAAGCTAGCGTCTCTGTCTATCGTGCTGCGAAACTCCTGCCTCTTCAACACGTGCCTTGTTAGCCCGAAATATTTAAGATATATCTTTGTCTCGTTGTGCTCCGACAACTCCCTCCATCTCAACCCGCGCCTTGCTATTCCGAAATTACAACGCGCGTGAAAACTCCCACCTCCTGTGAAATCCCGACACGCGAAATGCCCGTGGTACCCCTGAACCGAAAGAACCACCTCAAATCGGTGGGGTTACTTTCGTAACTTACCCCACATTTCGGACAAGCACATCTCTAAGCCATGGTTCCCCACTGCCATCCCATCCGCCCACCCATTCGTACACCGAGGCCGCGAAAACCCGCTACGAAACCCCACACCCTGCTCCGTCCGCCACCCAGCCGGAGCCTCTTCCCCGACGACGTCGTCCACAACAACACCTCGACGTCCCTCATCCACCGTACTGGATGAGGATCCGTCGTCGGTCTCATCGTCCCGCCGGTTCAGCAACCCCGTCCTCCACCTCCAAGGAGCTGCCCCGACGTTCCCCTCGTCTTTCGCGCCACCTCCATTCCCACACCGCCGTCTTCACCTGCACCACCGGAAGAGCATCATCATCACCGTTTCCTCGATGAAGTTGCGGCCTAATCGGCGCCACCAAAGAGGTCGTACACTAATCGCCGCCTTTTCTTCTTGATTCGATCTCATGGTGCTGCCGGCGCTTGGTCCCGAGCCGACACGGCGCGGCTCCATCCACGGCGGCGTCGCAGGCCACTTCCTCCACGGCGTTGCTCCCTCAGCGGCGACGTCCACATCAGTAGGACATGCTGCTGCTTTAGCTCTCGCTCGCGCTGCTGCTCTGCTCTTGCTCTTGGTCCCCTGCCTGGTCTGCTCTTGCTATTGCTCTTGCTCACGCTGCTGCTCTTGCTTGTGATGCTGCTCCGATTTAGCTACACTTCACTCTGATGCCGCCGGGGTGAAGGAAGAACCAGCCGCAGCGGGGAGGGGGGCTCGCCGGAGAGGTACCCCACTATCTATCTTAGGGTTCATGATGGGGGCGGTGGTCGCCGACGGTGGTGGGGCGGTGGCGTGGGGATCACCGGAGAAAAATCTCGGCACGGGGGGGGGGGCTAGAGGGATGGCCGGGGCGGTGGCGGACCAGTCGTGGGGAGTGTTTTCAGGGCGGGTAGGGCGGCGCACCGCCGGCCGCGGGCGGCGGGGGGCTGCTGTTTGGCCGGCTCAGGGGGTGGAGGTTGAAGATGAACCGCAGTCCCTTGATTTCGTATCCAACGGCTGCAAAATCGACTGACCAGAGATGAAAACGTCAGTTGACCGACGTGTAGCCTCACCTTGCTAGTGCGTTCAGTTTCGACAGCAAAATTCAGTTTCGACAGTTAAGTTCAGTTTCGAGAGTTAAGTTCAGTTTCGACAGTTAAATTTAGTTTCGACGGTTAAGTTCATATATGAGTGGCTGATGTATTTTACATCTAGCACTTTGTGTTTATGTATTTTACGTCATGTATTGGAGATGCTATTAGAATTCCACTCAGGTTAACGTTGTTCATTGTCTCTCTTGTCCTGCTTCAGCCTCGGCGTCGTACAACTCACCGGAGTTGCTCCAACGACGAAACCCTCCATCACAGCGGAGCAGTACCTCGGGCTCCATCTTCAGACGCCTAAGATCTTCTTCCCCTCCTTCGACAGCCAAGTCAGCCAGAGCATCCTCACCGGCCAACCCAA
Organism: Triticum aestivum; assembly: GCF_018294505.1. Lineage (NCBI taxonomy): Eukaryota > Viridiplantae > Streptophyta > Magnoliopsida > Poales > Poaceae > Triticum > Triticum aestivum. The sequence continues at coordinate 486,856,942 of NC_057812.1, read as the reverse complement.
TCACGCTGAGATCGACATGGCTTCACCAAAGAGGTTGTACACTTGTTGCATATCTTTTTTACTCTACATGTTATATATATTGTCCACTGAGCACTCGTAGTAACGGTAAATACAATTATTTTATCCTACTATATGACAAGAAGTGAGGTACCATGCAACTTAGCTATCTGTGTTGGACTCTCTTGAACGCCATCATTATTTATCTCTGCGCGTTTGAGCCATGCATTTGTCGATGGGCATGGGAGTTGAGCTAGTATGGCAGTAGCCTGGGTCCAAAGTAATAGAAGTAGCACAAAAACATTTTTTTAGTGTAGGATTTTCCTTGCTCAAGCCTGCCTACTAGAATCGCCAGTGCTTGAAAGGAAAAGTGAATGAAAAACATCGGAATTGGAAAGTTTCCTATGGTACTACTTTTCATGAATTTGGTGCAAAGGAATGGAGCAAAGGAAAACTGTAGGATTTGTTCCTTTAGTGTATCCTTGAAAGAAAAACCGTAGGAATTCTAATTTCCACTTCTCCTCCTTTTCATATTCCTATTCATCAAGCACAAGACTAAGAGATAGTAGCATAATAGCATTATAACTGTACATTTTCTTGTGGTTTGACTTAATCTCACCATGCTTTTTTGCATCCTGTGATCTTCTAATTGTTGTGAATCAAACACCTAGATTGGCAGAAATCATGTGTTTTTAAATTCTCTGTTTTGCACGTGCATTCCTATCCTATTCCTGTCTATTTCCTATCCCTGCATTGTTAGAATCCTCAAATTCAAACAAGCCCTTACTCAATTACTTCTGTTACAGATATGTGTCAAAGAAAACCTTGTGTGGTTTGTCCTGCTCCTGCGGCGCTGTGTTCCACCCCAGCTGAGCTGCTCCAACGACGGAAGGGTTCACCACAGCAGGGATCCGCTCTCCAGACTGTCTTTCGCCACCTCAGATCTTCTTCCCCGCCACCTATATTATGTCATGCCATGATGTTTACATAGACAGCATGTATCTGAATTATGGCATGCCAACCCATTTTCTAAAGACATAATATAGTTATATCATCTCATCCTGTTTACATAGTCATCATATTTAAATTATGTCATTCTATCCGTGAATTATATCATGCCATCATGTTTCCATCGACGGCATGTTTGTGATTTATGGCATGCCAACCACTTTAATAGACACATCGTATAGTTATATCATGTCATCTTGTTTACATAGTCATCATATTTTGAAGTATGTCATTCTATCCTGTTTAGTTAGCCATCATACATGTGAAATTGTGTCATGCTATCCTGTTTAATTAGCCATCATATATGTGAAATTATGTCCTGCTATTCTGTTTGCTTAGACAACATAAATGTGAATTATTTCATGCCCTGTTTTCTTCCCTACTATCCATTGCACCTGTCTATCTTACAATGTATGTACATTCAATTACTTTTCTTGTTTATCAGCCCATTTCAATTGGAGGGAGTGATGGCAGTATCTGTGGGAGTAAAAACACGGTCTTTAGAAAAGATCGTGCTACCTGTCGATGCAGATAGAACCACGGTTGTACTTGCCCAAGAACCAGCCCCACCACACATAACCCACACTCATGCAGATTGTACCCCTACCCAGTTGGACAGAGAACCAGCTACACCCCTTCTAATCCCAACCCCAGCAGATAGACACCCAGTTCCCGTTGACACAACACCGTCTCCACCATAGAGCACCCAAACACGAGCAGTTAGTAAGGCAACTACAGTGCCCAAATCATGAGGACCACCACTCCAAACCCGAAGTCAACACTTAAAGCAGAAGAAGAATTGTTCTCAGGTCAGGTTCCGTAGCTATGGTTCATACTACTTTGCTCTTGCATCACTGTATTTACTGATACCAACTAATTTCAAATTTGAAGGATGCAATTGAAACTCCAATGGCGCAACGGGTATGTTTTAAACCTGTTTCTTCAACGTGTTTGGCTATTTGCTTGTGTAACTTGCTCTATGTTGATTTCAGTTTCAATTGAATAAACAGTTATGTTCTCATGCCATGCACATTACAAGTGTTGTTATTGCTGTGTAGTTTCCCACACTTATATTCTATCTATGCTGCTTTGTCTTAAATAGATATGATTCGAACTGTATCTATCTTGATTTGGTAACATAAACTAGAATGATATAGACCATATAGTGACCATACTACATAGATATATGTTTGTTTCATGCTGTTATCATGTCCACCTTACTACTGAACTGGTTTACCAAAATGATTTTCATATACTACATTGTAAACCTGAGATGTGTTTGTTTGTTTCTCTTTTAGAACGCGGATAAAATATTGGAGAAGAGTACCCTGTTATGCAATGGTAAAGGAAGTAATGCAGATAAGGTTCAAGATAGTGAGACATCCCTGTTGATCTCCAAGAAAGCTGATAAAACTATATTGAAGACACTGAGACAACCCCAAAGTCCTGTCTTGATGTAGTGTTCGAGTTACTGGCTACCACTGCTGGCACCAGCTCTTCGAACTCATTGCCTGAATCAGTTCAGCTTCTTGAGTCTCAACTTCAAGTTGAAAGACATCGATCAGATGTTATGCGACAGGAAGCCGAAGGACTGAGGAAGTCCCTGCAGAATTCAGATGCATACTTTCTAGTGCAACAGCAAGCGCTGGAGGACTTAAGCGCCAAACAAGAGAAACTTAATAAGCTTGCTAAGCATCTTGCCAGCATTATGGGTACCCAGGATATTGTTTCTTGAGCTCTTCTGAAGTGGTTTTAGTTCTAGACTTGTTTTGCTGCGGCGTTTATATGCTGCTGTGTTCCCTATATTTGCACTAGTGGCGAACTTTGATGCCCAGTGGATGTAATATGTGTAATAGCCGTGATAGCCTAGTGTAAGTTGCTTGCTTATTTATTTCCTTGTTGTCTTGTTTATTTGTTTGCTTGTAGTCAGTGCAGTTCTTTTTCTGCGGTTTGCTAGTGGCTGCAATAACCTATTTTTTAAAACTAGGCCACAATAACCATGGGCTAATATTTACTGTAGTGACACTGGGCCTCCTACGGGCCGTAGAAACAGTGGGCCTTCTATGGGCCGTAGAAACAGTGGGCCTTCTACGGGCCATGAACAATGGGCCTTCTACGGGCCGTATCATCAATGGGCCTTCTACGGGCCGTATAATCAATGGGCCTTATACGGGCCGTATGATCGATTGGCCAAACATGGGCCAAACAGACCGGACTCTGGCCGTATACGGGCTAGAGTTGGAATCGTCCGTTCATGGGCCGACCATAATGGGCCATCGTTAATAGGCCATATTTGATGACGCTATGAAAATGGCCCAACGTATTAACGGACCACAAACGGGCCGATTGTAACCACGGGCTGAATTTGGCCCACAAGCAGAAAATGACAGTAACGGGCCGTAAGTAAACGAATGCCAGAAATGAGCCCAAGAGTAAATGGGCTCTGAGAAGGCCGAAAGATAACATGGGCTAGAGACGGCCCAACAGAATAACGGGCCGTTAATGGGTATAAAGTGATACATTGTTCATTACGGGCCAGTTTCACCACGGGCCATTAATGGGTGTAAAGTGATACACTGTTCATTACGGGCCAGTTTCACCATGGGCTGTTAATAGGCCAAGAGTTACATAGGGCCTCATATGGGCCGAAAGATGTCATGGGCCATACATGGGCCAGAAGTGAAAATGGGCTGGAATCATATTGCATGGCCCAGATGACGCTACTGGGCCTAATTCAGATAGGGCGTAATGGGCCTTGGGTTAGCAGGCTGTAAATGGGCTATATGCGAACATGCCGTTAACAGGCTTTCCATGGGCCGGCCCTCCACCTTTTGACCAAGTCAAACGGGCCGGCCTTTTCACAGGAATGGGCCTCTATTGGGCCGTGCCACGTGTCAACATATCAGAGGCGCCTTCTGTCCAATGAGTGGATGACATCTGTCCCGACGATGAGCCGACACGTGTTTCCTCCAGCCAATGATGATTTTACATGTGGAAAATCCCCATTGGTCAGGGCTGTTAACGGGTTATCGGATCCAAAACCCGACCCGATAGCTTAACGGCGTTCCGTTACGTTGGATGCCACATGTCGGTCACCCTTGACGAAAGCACTTATGTGACGCGCGATTTATCGTCATGGAAGTGGACACTTCCATGATGATAATTTTGGTAATGTCATGGAACACTTCTACGACAGCACAGGTATGACTATCTTGATTCTGTCATAAATTTGTCATGGATGTACATGCATGACAAAAAACGCGACCTACTGTGACAAACACGTATCATCACGAAAGTGTATTTTTTTTGTCGTGTATTACTCCACACATCGACCACTATCCAGCATGCATCTAGAGTATTAAGTTCATAAGAACAGAGTAACGCATTAAGCAAGATGACATGATGTAGAGGGATAAACTCAAACAATATGATATAAACCCCATCTTTTATCATCGATGTCAACAATACAATATGTGCCTTGCTTCCCCTACTGTCACTTGGAAGGACACCGCAAGATTGAACCCAAAGCTAAGCACTTGTCCCCTTGCAAGAAAGATCAATCCAGTAGGCCAAACTAAACCGATAATTCGAAGAGACTTGCAAAGATATCAAATCATGCATATAAGAATTCAGAGAAGAACCAAATAATATTCATAGATAATCTTGTTCACAAACCCACAATTCATCGGATCTCGGCAAACACACCGCAAAAGAGTATTACATCGAATAGATCTCCAAGAACATCGAGGAGAACTTTGTATTGAGAATCAAAGAGAGAGAAGAAGCCATCTACCTAATAACTATGGACCCGAAGGTCTATGGTAACTACTCACGCTTCATCGGAGAGGCAATGGTGTTGATGTAGAAGCCCTCCGTGATTGATTCCCCCTCCGGCAGATCGCCGGAAAAGGCCCCAAGATGGGATCTCATGTGTACAGAAGGTTGCGGCGGTGGAAAAGTGGTTTTGTGGCTCCCTGCGATCGATCTAGGGTATAAGAGTATATATAGGCGAAAGAAGTACGTCGGTGGAGCTACGAGGGGCCCACGAGGGAGGGGGTGTGCCTACCCCCCTAGGCGCGCCCTCCTGCCTCGTGGCCGCCTCGTGGAGTTCCAGACTTCAACTCCAAGTCTTCTGGATTGCTTTCAGTCCCAGAAAGATCATCGCGAAGGTTTCATTCCATTTGGACTCCGTTTGGTATTCCTTTTCTGTGAAACTCTAAAATAGGCAAAAAAAATAGAAACTGGCACTAGGCCTTCGGTTAATAGGTTAGTCCCAAAATTAATATAAAAGAGCATATTAAAGCCCATTAAACATCCAAAACAGATAATATAATAGCATGGAACAATAAAAAATTATAGATACGTTGGAGACATATCAAGCATCCCCAAGCTTAATTCATGCTCGTCCTCGAGTAGGTAAATGATAAAAACAGAATTTTTGATGTGGAATGCTACCTAACATAATTATCAATGTAATTTTCTTTATTGTGGCATGAATGTTCAGATCCGAAAGATTCAAGACAAAAGTTTAACATTGACATAAAAATAATAATACTTCAAGCATATTAACAAAGTAATCATGTCTTCTCAAAATAACATGGCCAAAGAAAGTTCATCCCTACAAAATCATATAGTTTGGCTATGCTCCATCTTCGTCGCACAAAATATTCAGATCATGCACAACCCCGATGACAAGCCAAGCAATTGTTTCATACCTTAGTATTCTCAAACTTTTTCAACTTTCACGAATATATGAGCGTGAGCCATGGACATAGCTCTATAGGTGGAATTGAGTGGTGGTGGTGGAGAAGACAAAAAGGAGGAAGATGGTATCACATCAACTAGGCATATTACTGGGCTATGGAGATGCCCATCAATAGATATCAATGTGAGTGAGTAGGGATTGCCATGCAACGGATGCACTAGAGTTATAAATGTATGAAAACTCAACAAAAGAAACTAAGTGGGTGTGCATCCAACTTGCTTGCTCACGAAGACCTAGGGCATTTTGAGGAAGCCCATTATTGGAATATACAAGCCAAGTTCTATAACAAAAATTCCCACTAGTATATGAAAGTGACAAAATAATAGACTCTCTATCATGAAGATCATGGTGCTACTTTGAAGCACAAGTGTGGAAAAAGGATAGTAGCATTGTCCCTTCTCTATTTCTCTCTCTCTCTTTTTTGTTTGGCTTCTTTGGCATCCTCCTTTTTTCCTCACATGGGACAATGCTCTAATAATGATGATCATCACACTTCTATTTATTTACAACTCGATACTTAGAACAAAATATGACTCTATGTGAATGCCTCTGACGGTGTACCGGGATATGCAATGAATCAAGAGTGACATGTATGAAAGAATTATGAAGGTGACTTTGCCACAAATACGATGTCAACTACATGATCAAGCAAAGCAATATCACAATGATGGAGCGTGTCATAATAAACGGAGTGATGGAAAGTTGCATGGCAATATATCTCGGAATGGCTATGGAAATGCCATAATAGGTAGGTATGGTGGCTGTTTTGAGGAAGGTAAATGGTGTGTTAATGGTACCGGTGAAAGTTGCGCGGTACTAGAGAGGCTAGCAACGGTGGAAGGATGAGAGTGCGTATAATCCATGGACTCAACATTAGTCATAAAGAACTCACATACTTATTGCAAAAATCTATTAGTTATCGAAACGAAGTACTACACCCATGCTCCTAGGGGGATAGATTGGTAGGAAAAGACCATCGCTCGTCCCCGATCGCCACTCATAAGGAAAACAATCAAAAAATAAATCATGCTCCAACTTCATCACATAACGGTTCACCATACGTGCATGCTATGGGAATCACAAACTTTAACACAAGTATCTCTCAAATTCACAACTATCAACTAGTCTAATATCACCATCTTCATATCTCAAAACAATCATAAGGAATCAAACTTCTCATAGTATTCAATGCACTTTATATGAAAGTTTTTAGTATACCCATCTTGGATGCCCATCATATTAGGACTAATTTTATAGCCAAAGCAAATTACCATGCTGTTCTAAAAGACTCTCAAAATAATATAAGAAAAGCATGAGATATCAATAATTTCTATAAAATAAAACCACCACCGTTCTCTAAAAAGATATAAGTGAAGCACTAAAGCAAAATTATCTAGCTCAAAAGATATAAGTGAAGCACATAGAGTATTCTAATAAATTACGATTCGTGCGTGTCTCTACCAAAAGGTGTGTACATCAAGGATGATTGCGGTAAACTAAAAATCAAAGACTCAAATCATAAAATATGCTCCAAGCAAAACACATATCATGTGGTGAATAAAAATATAGCCTCAAGTAAAGTTACCGATAGACGAAGACGAAAGAGGGGATGCCTTCCGGGGCATCCCCAAGCTTAGGCTTTTGGTTGTCCTTGAATTTTACCTTGGGGTGCCTTGGGAATCCCCAAGCTTAGGCTCTTGCCACTCCTTATTCCAAAATCCATCAAATCTTTACCCAAAAACTTGAAAACTTCACAACACAAAACTTCAACAGAAAATCACATGAGCTCCGTTAGTATAAGAAAATAAACCACCACTTTAAGGTACTGTAATGAACTCATTATTTATTTATATTGGTGTTAAACCTACTGTATTCCAACTTCCCTATGGTTCATACCCCCCCCCCCCGATACTAGTCATAGATTCATCAAAATAAGCAAACAACACGCAAAAAACAGAAATTGTCAAAAACAGAATAGTCTGTAGCAATCTGAAGGTTTCGAATACTTTTGTAACTCCAAAAATTCTGAAAAATTTGGAAGACCAGTATAAAAATTATGTTGATCTACTTCAGTTGGAATTGGTATTTTATCGCTCTCTGGTAAAAAATGATAATAATTTTTCGTGAGTGCATACTTTCTGTTTTTGCCAGCAAGATCAAACAACAATCACCCAAGAAGATCCTAAAGGCTTTACTTGGTACAAACACTAACTAAAACATAAAAAGCACAATCATCACAGAAGCTAGATGAATTATTTATTACTAAATAGGAGGAAAAATCAAAGAACAAAAATAAAATTGGGTTGCCTCCCAACAAGCGCTATCGTTTAACGCCCCTAGCTAGGCATAAAAACAAGAATAGATCCAGGTATTGCCATCTTTGGTATGCAATCCATAAGTGGCTCTCATAATAGATTCATAAGGCAATTTAATTTTCTTCCTAGTAAAGTGTTCCATGTCTTTCCTTAACGGAAATTGGAATCTAATATTTCCTTCTTTCATGACAATAATTGCACCAATCGTTCTAAGGAAAGGTCTACCAAGAATAATAGGACACGTAGGATTGCAATCTATATCAAGAACAAAGAAATCTACGGGCACATAGTTCATATTTGCAACAATAAGAACATCATTAATCCTTCCCATAGGTTTCTTAATGATGGAATCCAAAAGATGCAAATTTAAAGAATAATCATCAAATTTACGGAAACCTAGCACATCGCACAAAGTTTTTGGAATCGTGGAAACACTAGCACCCAAATCACACAAAGCATAGCATTCATAATCTTTAATCTTAATTTTAATAGTAGGTTCCCACTCATCATAAAGTTTTCTAGGGATAGAAACTTCTAGTTCAAGCTTTTCTTCATAGGATTGCATTAAAGCATCAACGATATGTTTAGTAAAAGCTTTATTTTGGCTATAAGCATGAGGATAATTTAACACGGATTGCAACAAGGAAATACAATCTATAAAAGATCAATTATCATAATTAAGTTCCTTGAAATCCAAAATAGTGGGTTCATTGCTATGTAAAGTTTTGACCTCTTCAATCCCACTTTTATTAATTTTTGCATCAAAATCTAAAAACTCCGAATCATTGGGACACCTTTTAACTAAAGTTGACTCATCTACAGTCCCATCTTTATCAAGATTCATATTGGAAAACAAAGATTTAATAGGAGTCACATCAATCACTTTTAGATCTTCATCATTATTATCATGAAAACTAGAAGAACACGCTTTCACAAAGCAATCTTTTTTAGCACGCATCTTAGCAGTTCTTTCTTTGCACTCATAAATGGAAATTCTCATGGCTTTGAGAGACTCATTGATGTCATGCTTAGGTGGAATCTAAGTTTCAAAGAATCAACATCAAGAGAAATTATATCCACGTTCCTAGCCAACTCATCAATCTTAAGCAATTTTTCTTCAACCAAAGCATTGAAATTATTTTGCGAACTCATAAATTATTTAACACTAATCTCAAAATCAAAGGGAATCTTATTAAAATTTCCATAAGAGTTGTTGTAGGAACTACCATAATTATTAGAGGAATTATTAGGAAACGGCGTAGAATTAAAGTTTCCTCTATACGCGTTGTTACCAATATTGTTCCTACCAAAAAAATTCACATCCATAGATTCATTATTATTCTCAATCAAAGTGGACAAAGGCATATCCTTAGGATCAGAAGAAACACTTTTATTAGCAAACAATTTCATAAGTTCATCCATCTTTCCACTCAAAACATTAATCTCTTCAATCGCGTGAACTTTTTTACTAGTGGATCTTTCGGTGTGCCATTGAGAATAATTAACCATAATATTGTCTAGGAGTTTAGTAGCTTATCCTAAAGTGATTTCCATAAAAGTGCCTCCCGCGGCCGAATTTTAAAAGATTTCTAGAAGCAAAATTCAATCCGGCATAAATTTTTTGTATAATCATCCCAAATTCAAACCATGTGTAGGGAAATTACGTATCATTAATTTCATCCTATCCCAAGATTGTGCAACATGCTCGTGATCAAGTTGCTTAAAATTCATAATATCGTTCCTAAGAGAGATGATCTTAGCAGGAGGAAAATACTTAGAGATAAAAGCATATTTACACTTATTCCATGAATCAATACTATTTTTAGGCAAAGAAGAGAACCAATTTTTAGCACGATCTCTAAGAGAAAACGGAAATAGCTTCAATTTAACAATGTCATTATCCACTTCTTTCTTCTTTTGCACATCACACAAATCAACAAAGTTGTTTAGATGGGTAGCGGCATCTTCACTAGGAAGGCTAGAAAATTGATCTTTCATAACAAGATTCAACAAAGCGGTATTAATTTCACAAGATTCAGCATCGTTAGTAGGAGCAATCAGAGTGCTAATAAAATCATTGTTATTGGTATTGGAAACGTCACATAATTTAGTATTATCTTGAGCCATCATGACAAATAATCAATCCAACACACAAGAAGCAAGTGAAAAGAGACGAACGGAAGAGGGGCGAAGAAAAGGCAAAGGTTTTCGAAAATCGTTTTAGAAGTGGGTGAGAAGAAAACGAGAGGCGAATGGCAAATAATGTAATGCGAAGGAGAAGAGTTTATGATGGGTACTTGGTATGTCTTGACTTGGCATAGATCTCCCCGACAACGGCGCCAGAAATCCTTCTTGCTACCTCTTGAGCATGTGTTGGTTTTACCTTGAAGAGGAAAGGGTGATGCAGCAAAGTAGCGTAAGTATTTCCCTCAGTTTTGAGAACCAAGGTTCAATCCAGTAGGAGACAATGAACAAGTCACCTATTACCTGCACAAACAATCAAGAACCTTGCAACCAACGTGATAAAGGGGTTGTCAATCCCTTCACGGTCACTCGCAAAAGTGAGATCTAATAAAGATAGTAAAGTAAATATTTTTGGTATTTTTGTTGTATAGATTGGAAAGTAAAGATTGCAAAATAGTAAACAAGATGCGATGTAAATAAAAGAGATGCAATATAATAAGAAAGAGACCTGGGGGCCATATGTTTCACTAGTGGCTTCTCTCAAGATAGCACGTATTACAGTGGGTGAACAAATTACTACTGAGCAATTGATAGAAAAGAGCATAGTTATGAAGATATCTAAGGCAATGATCATGAATATAGGAATCACGTCTGTGTCAAGTAGACCGAAACGATTCTGCATCTACTACTATTACTCCAGACATCGACCACTATCCAGCATGCATCTAGAGTATTAAGTTCATAAGAACAGAGTAACGCATTAAGCAAGATGACATGATGTAGAGGGATAAACTCAAACAATATGATATAAACCCCATCTTTTTATCCTCGATGGCAACAATACAATATGTGCCTTGCTGCCCCTACTGTCACTGGGAAAGGACACCGCAAGATTGAACCCAAAGCTAAGCACTTCTCCCATTGCAAGAAAGATCAATCTAGTAGGCCAAACTAAACCGATAATTCGAGGAGACTTGCAAAGATATCAAATCATGCATATAAGAATTCAGAGAAGAACAAAATAATATTCATAGATAATCTTGTTCATAAACCCACAATTCATCGGATCTTGGCAAACACATCGCAAAAGAGTATTACATCAAATAGAGCTCCAAGAACATCAAGGAGAACTTTGTGAGAATCAAAGAGAGAGAGAGAGAAGAATCCATCTAGCTAATAACTATGGACCCGAAGGTTTGTGGTAACTACTCACACTTCATCGGAGAGGTAATGGTGTTGATGTAGAAGCCCTCCGTGATCGATTCCCCCTCTGGCAAATCACCGGAAAAGGCCCCAAGATAAGATCTCACAGGTACAGAAGGTTGTGGCGGTGGAAAAGTGGTTTCGTGGCTCCCTGCGATCGATCTAGGGTATAAGAGTATATATATGTGAAAGAAGTACGTCGGTGGAGCTACAAGGGGCCCACGAGGGTGGGGGCACGCCTACCCCCTGGGCGCGCCCTCCTGCCTCGTGGAGTTCCAGACTTCGACTCCATGTCTTCTGGATTGCTTTCGGTCCCAGAAAGATCATCGTGAAGGTTTCATTTCGTTTAGGACTCCGTTTGGTATTCCTTTTCTGCAATACTCTAAAATAGGCAAAAAAACAGAAACTGGCATTGGGCCTCCGGTTAATAGGTTAGTCCCAAAAATAATATAAAAGAGCATGTTAAAGCCCATTAAACATCCAAAAAAGATAATAGAATAGCATGGAACAATCAAAATTTATAGATACATTGGAGACGTATCAGAGAACACTTATACCTTGAAATTTAGTGAGAGACATCCTATAATGCTACCGCCGTACTAAGCAAAATAAGATGCATAAAAGATAAACATCACATGCAATGAAAATAAGTGATATGATATGGCCATCATCATCTTGTGCCTTTGATCTCCGTCTCCAAAGCACCGTCATGATCACCATCATCACCGGTTGACACCTTGATCTCCATCATAGCATCATTGTCGTCTCGCTAATTATTGCTTCTATGACTATTAAGGGAGTCCTGGATTAGGGGGTCTCCGGACAGCCGGACTATATCCTTTGGCCAGACTATTGGACTATGAAGATACAAGATTGAAGACTTCGTCCCGTGTCCGGATGGGACTCTACTTGGCGTGGAAGGCAAGCTAGGCAATACGGATATGGATATCTCCTCCTTTGTAACCAACCTTGTGTAACCCTAGCCTCCTCCGGTGTCTATATAAACCGGAGGGTTTTAGTTCGTAGGACAACATACAATCATACCATAGGCTAGCTTCTAGGGTTTAGCCTCTCTGATCTCGTGATAGATCAACTCTTGTAATACTCATATCATCAAGAACAATCAAGCAGGACATAGGGTATTACCTCCTTCGAGAGGGCCCGAACCTGGGTAAAACATCGTGTCCCCTGCCTCCTGTTACCATCCGCCTTAGACGCACAGTTCAGGACCCCCTACCCGAGATCCGCCGGTTTTGACACCGACATTAGTGCTTTCATTGAGAGTTCCACTGTGTCATCACCATAAGGCTCGATGGCTCCTTGGATCATCGCTAGCGATGCGGTCCAGCGTGAGGCTTTCCTCCCCGGACAGATCTTCATATTCGGCGGCTTTGCACTGCGGGCCAATTCGCTTGGCCATTTGGAGCAGATTGAGAGCTACGCCCCTGGCCATCAGGTCAGATTTGGAAACCTGAACTACACGGCCGATATCCTCAGAGACTTGATCTTCGACGGATTCGAGCCCATGCCGGACGCGCCGCGCAGTCATAACGAGCAAGATGTAACTCTACCGTCGGACAGTGTTCGGGAGATCGCATCTGCAGCTACTCTGATTTTTAACCTGGAACAAGTCACGCAATCCGAGAGCGGAGGGATGGACCCCGCCATGGAGGCCGCACTCTCAGCGGCGATAGATCCGGATACTGACTTCACCCTTTACGAGAGCCGTGTTGCCGAACCACTCGATTCATCTTTGGTAACGGACTCCGAGCCGCTCGTATCCGCGCCCGTCAAGTCCGACTGGGCGCCGATCATGGAGTTCACCTCCGCGGATATCTTTCAGCACTCACCTTTTGGAGATGTGCTAAATTCATTAAGGTCTCTCTCTCCCTGTCAGGAGAACCTTGGCCGAACTATGTCCGGCTAGAATGGGATGCGGACGACGTAGAAATTCGCCGCCCACCCACCACCCACTTAGTAGCCACTATCGACGACTTAACCGACATGCTCGACTTTGGCTCCGAGGACTTCGACGGTATGGACGACGAAGCCGGAGACGAACCGGAACCACCGCCCACAGGGCGATGGACCGCTACTTCATCACATGACGTGTACATGGTGGACACCCCCAATGAAGCCAATGGCGACGAGAAAGCGGAGGATGGCCCCTCCAAGAAGCAACCCAAGCGCCGACGTCAGCGACGCTGCCCTAAGTCCCGCCATAGCAAAAACAGCGATAACAATAGTCCACACGACTCCGGAAAAGACGACAACTGCACCACCCCGGTGGCAGAAAACGATCAAGATGCAAACAGCAAACATAGTACGGATCCGATGTCCGAACACGATGACACCAAAGATAAGCATCATCAATCCCCGTATAGGGAAGAAAACAGTCCGGACGATGATGCACCCATCATCCCAGAAACACACTTGGAGCAAGAGAACCTCCACATAAGGCTTACTGCCACAACGAGAAGCCTAAAGAAACAGAAGCAAAGGCTCAAGGTCGCACAAGATACGCTCAATGGCAAGTGGAACAAAGTAAAAAAGTATGGTAGAAGCTACCACCCAAATAGCTATCCAAAGCGCAAGCTATTACCGGAATTCGATGATGAGGCCTTAGAGCCCATACATGCGATAAGTGATACGGCCAACCGGCCAGATCCACCACCCTATGAACGCGATAGAGCGGCTAACAAAGTCGCGCATAAGTGAACACACGTTCTACATGAGAACTTGCGTCAAAAATACGGCGTGACCAGATCTATCTATGGATCTAGGAAGCGCGTTACGGTACACAACCAGCACCGAATACTACAATCGTCCAAACACTATGGCGCATCCCAATACAGGGGTGCCGCACACCCACTATGTTTCACTGATGAGGTGCTGGATCACGAATTCCCAGAAGGATTCAAACCAGTGAACATAGAGGCGTACGACGGAACCACAAACCCTGGAGTCTGGATAGAGGACTTCATCCTCCACATTCATATGGCCCGTGGAGACGATCTCCACGCCATTAAATACTTGCCCCTCAAGCTTAAAGGGCCAGCTAGGCACTGGCCGAAAAGCCTCCCCGAAAACTCAATTGGAAGTTGGGAGGAGCTTGAGGACGCTTTTCGGGCCAATTTTCAAGGGACTTATGTTCGACCTCCGGATGCAGACGATTTAAGTCACATAATCCAACAATCCGGAGAGTCCGCCCGAAAGCTTTCGAATAGGTTCCTCACCAAGAAGAACCAAATAGTCGACTGTCCGGACGCCGAAGCCTTAACAGCTTTTAAACACAGCGTCCGAGACGAATGGCTCGCCAGACACCTCGGTTAAGAAAAACCGAGAACAATGGCAGCCCTAACAAGCCTCATGACCCGCTTTTGTGTGGGCGAGGACAACTAGTTGGCCCATAGCAGCACCAGCGACCCAAACACATCCGAAGTAAGGGATGGCAATGGTAAACCACGACGCAACAAAAACAAGCGTCGAAATAAAGAAGGTAGCCCAGATAATACGGCGGTAAATGCCGGATTCAGGGGCTCCCGACCAGGTCAGCGGAAAAAGCCTTTCAAAGGCAGCAGAGAAGGATAATCTGGCCTAAACAAAATTCTTGACAAGCTCTGCCAGATTCACGGCACCCCAGACAAACCTGCAAATCATACCCACAGAGAATGTTGGGTCTTCAAGCAGGCCGGTAAGCTAAACGCCGAACACAAAGGGGAGGAGACACCAAGCGAAGACGAGGATGAACCTCGCCAGCAAAGCGCCGGAGGACAGAAAAAATCCCATCGGAGGTTAAAACAGTAAACGTGATCAATGTGACAAGGTGGAGAAGCAATCACGCACTCCGGCGCACCTGCTGGTGGTGCGCCATTAGTAGTTTTGCAAAAAAAAAATAAAAAAATATACTAATGGCGCACCGTGGCAGAGTGCACCATTACTAGTTTAAACTAGTAATGGCGCACTATGCCACGGTGCACCATTAGTAGTTTTGCAAAAAAAAGAATAAAAAAATATAGTAGTGGCGCACTTGGTTGTTGGTGCGCCATTACTAGTTAGAACTAGTAATGGTGCACTGTGCCTGGATGCGCCATTAGTTTGTTTGGAAAAATGAAAAAAAAGTTTTTGTTACTAGTGGCGCACCAGCACATGGTGCGCCATTAGTATATAGTAGTGGCGCACCACGTGTCTGGTGCGCCATTAGTGTCAATTTCATCTATAGCCCTTTTCCTAGTAGTGCCTTCATCTAAGTTCTTTCCTTTTTGCAGGTTACAATCGTGCTACACCCGTCCAGGACACGACACAACGGAGACACAGGCGCAGACGTGCAGTAGGGACCCGCCAAAAGGTTTATTTTTAGATTAAGGCCCTGTGTAAACCTTTTTTACTGTCTCTTGTTGCTCACATCCTCCGGATACTCCACACAACCAAGAAGGATGCCGGCGTTATTGGCATGTGGCCACGCCAGGATTTTGCACGTACCTGGACACATGGGGTTTCTTATAAAGGGCATTGTTTAGCCCGGTATATGTTATAAAGACCAAACACCTTAGGGAGTGTTCGGCGTCGCGAGTTTGGCCCTATATGCATCAGCTCCGAATCATGTCTTTGGTCAAATGTTGGGTTTTCCCGGCTCCCACGTTTTGGTACCTTACGTTCCGTTATATCGGCTAAGGTAGCACTGGGAGAACTACTGCGATTGTGCCCTGGTTTGTCCGGATGAGCACCTTAGTAGAGAAAGCCGAAAACTGACTATCACGATATAGCGAGAGACTGGTCAACCACTCAATGACTAATCGGAATCTTCGGGATTCCTCCACATTAACGAAGGGCCGTTTCCCGGTCATGTACGTACGTGCACCGTATTCGGACGAGCTCAGAAGTACCAGGGGCTATATAGTAGCCCCACTGTCAAACTCCTATGGCTAAGTGAAAGTGTTAAAGAAATATAGTCTGATTGCCTTGTTCGCTATGCTATCACCTCCTTAACGGACCAAGACGTTGGATCAAGTGTGGATATGCATCTTTTGCGAACACCCCCGCATTATATGCGTGGGGGCGGAAGCCGACGACTGCAAACTTTTAGGTTATATACATATATACATAAACGGCCGCACAGGAGGCATCATACACTACAAAAAATACACTTCCGTGATGATACGTGTTTGTCACAGTAGGTCGCTTTTTTGTCATGCATGTACATCCATGACAAATTTATGACAGAATCAAGATAGTCATACCTGTGCTGTCGTAGAAGTGTTCCATGACATTACCAAAATTATCATCACGGAAGTGTCCACTTCCATGACGATAAATCGCGTGTCACAGAAGTGCTTTCGTCAAGGGTGACCGACACGTGGCATCCACCATAACGGAACATTGTTAAGCTATCGGGTCGGGTTTTGGATCCGATAACGTGTTAACAGCCCCGACCAATGGGGATTTTCCACATGTAAAATCATCATTGGCTAGAGGAAACACGTGTCCGCTCATCGCCGGGACAGATGTCATCCACTCACTGGACAGAAGGCGCCTATGATACGTCGACACGTGGCACGACCCAACAAGTTTAATTGGGCAGGCCCAACTAAAGGCCCACAAGATTTTGCGGACCATAATGGGCCAGCCCAGCTAAAGGCCCACGAGATTTTGCGGACCATAATGGGTTGGCCCAGCTAAAGGCCCAAAAGATTTTGCGGGCCATAATGGGCCGGCCCAGGTAAAGGCCCACAAGATTTTTATGTGCCATAATGGGTCGGCCCAGGTAAAGGCCCACAAGATTCTTGCGGGTCATAATGGGCCGGCCCAGCTAAAGGCCCACGAGATTTCACCGACATTAATGGGCCGGCCCAGCTGTAGGCCCACAAGATTTTGAGGACCCTAGTAGGCCAGCCCATTAACTGGCTGCCATGTTTTGGGCCAAATGCCGGCCCATATTTGATCCGGTCCATTAATGGCCTACCATGCTCCAGGCCTAATAGTGGCCCATATGAGATCCGGCCCCTTAAAAGCCTACCACGTTCTGGGCCAAATTATGGCCTAGATCAGGTCCGACCCTTTAAGAGGCTTTGGGCTCAATTATGGCCCATATCAGATTCGGCCCATCAACTGGACACTATGCTTTTGGGCCCACTTGCTAAAGGCCCACTTAGTAATTTGGTCTGATATTAGTTTTGGCTTGTTAAGGGCCCGTTTAACATCTCGGCCCTATATTAATTTCGGCCTTTAAAAGTCCGTCATATAGTTGGGCCTAACTACGGCCCGGTTTGCATCCGGCCTGCTCACAGCCGATATCTGATTGGGCCAAACAAGGACCCAGAAAATTTTGGCCTGTTAAAAGCCCATGATTTGATTCGCACAATCATGGGTCGGGGTTCATTTCGGGCTGTTGCGTAACTAGTAGGAATTAAGAACAAACCTACTCTATACAATAAAGAAATTATGGCATAGTAACTAAGAATAAACCTACACTACACAATAAAGGATTTAAGGTATATTACATCCACTGGGCATCAAAGTTCGCCACCAGTGATCATAAAGCGCAACGAAGAAGAAGATTACAAAAACTAGGCACCATTGCAGCATAACAAAATAATACTGAGCCAAGACCACTTCCAAGACAGTTCAAGAAAGGTTAGCCTTGCGGGGGAACTGCTGCACAAGCTGCTGAGCAAGGCTGTGAGACCGGCCAAGCATGTTGGTCATAGCTTCCAGGTGTAGCTGTTTAGCGATGAGGTTCTCATTGGTGTTCTCCGCAATCTTTCTTAGAGATAGGACTTCAAGTCGAAGTTGAGTTGCAGAATGCCTTTCTGCTAGAACTTGGGACTGAAGAAGTCAAACTGATTTAGACAACAAATTCTGTGAGCTTGTCTGACTGTTAGTCTCAAGTAACTTGAACACTGCATCAAGATAAGACTTTGGGGTTGTCTCGCTATCTTCAAGATGTTTTGCCTTCTTTGCTACAATATATGTTGGGTTTGTCTCACAGCCTTCAGCAGACTTGTGCATGCCATCAGGCATATCACCCTGAAACAAGGCAGAGAGATGACAGGTTTTGCACGTGTATAAACAAAGATGATAACTGTTATGTCAATTCTATCCAATTTCAAATTAGAAAATAAAGAGTATGTTCAAAATATCAATAGCATAATTTGGCATTGTTCATAATGCGGGGAGCTTCACCACACTATTGGATTACCATGTAAACATAACAAGCATAGATGAAGGGCAAAGAAAAACATTGTTTCTATTTTGGATGATGTGCATGGCATGTTGTTCATATCATCAGCCACATCAGTAAGATAAAACAGGAGATGACAAGGTGCAAACGTGGGCTGCTTCACCACACACTGGATTATAGATCCACAAAAACAAGCATACATATAGGGAGTATTAAGTAATGTGCATGGTATGAATAAGGAATTTGGTTTTACAAGTAAAACTTAGAACTTACGGTTCTTACGAACATGCATTTTGGTAGAAACAGCAAACTAAACAGCAGTAAACGATAGGGAGTATGAGCAAATTAAACAGCAGTTGAGGATAAAGGCTTTAGAAGGACTGACTTACATTAACAGTTAACACCGGCTTTATAATTCCCTTCTCCATGGCAAGGGAAGGATAACTCAAGAATTTCAGCACAAAATCTTCTTCATAAGCATTGCATGTACTCTACATTTTGTAGAGAGTAATTATAGATATGATAATACTGGAAGGGATAGAGGATAATGAAGATAAGATGAAGATTGATGCTACATAATCAACTACCAATCCCTGGAAGTACAAGCGTTACAGGACAAAATGTACTGACAAGAGCAATGGGCTACACTTCTGCACTGGCATTGTCTGTGTATTCTACTTGTTGGTAAGATTAAATATAGATCTGATCTTTTTTAGTAAATGGTGGGCGAGGGAGATAAGATGCAGAATGCTACAAAATGAACCAATCCCTCTTCCCATAATACAAGAGTGTTTTGAACACTGGTGTACTATACAAAACATTCTTATATTATGGGACGGAGGGAGTAGCTATTAATGTAAGTACAGTGATAGACCATGTTCAGTCCTTACAAGAGGATTGCAGAGCTAAACCTCTTCAAAAGCATTGGGTTGATTCTAAATTTATGTAAGAGTCCATATGGATCTTATAATGTCCACCAAATGGACGATTATGAGGCTAACATGTGCAGTGATGCTACATAATCAAACACCTATGAAAGTAAGTATGGTCATACAGGGCAAGAGGTACTCACAAGAGCAATGCAGTGTGCAGTATAGTTGCGAGATTCTGTGGTCCCTTGAGAACGAATGTTCGTTTGCTAACAGTTTTTGTACAAGTGAGACATTAAGGCAAATGCAGAAATGTAGTTCAAATTGTGATGTGATATCATAGACAGTACCTTACGCTGCAGTCGAGACCAATGTGTAACAAGATTATTCCAGTCACCGTCGGATAAATGTAGCACTGGAGACTTTACAGAAATTTCTTTCAGAGGCTTGCCATCGAAGTGCGCTTGCCTCAGGTAGGAACAATACTTCATCAACGAGTGCTTGAAAAGCGCAACCAACCCCTGCTCGTCATCACAATCCAGTTTGCGCCTCGCCTATTTAAAAGAATGAAATCTTGTGTCTTCTGTCAGCAGAAACATATGCAGTAATGACCATGAATAACATTAGTACATTACTTACGCGTAAGTTGCGGAGGAAGACTGGAAATTGTTCTGTGTCTGCGGTATAATCTTTCCATGAAGGAAAGATGCGCACAAAGTTCCTGACAACAACATAAGCTTCATCTTCTAAACTGGGAAGAAATGGAATAGGGGTCCTATTTGCTGCAATTGGGGCTCTCTCTACTTCGAAAAGGGATTTGGCAACTGGATTTGGTGTACTCTTTGCTGGAATGGGGGTTTTGCGTCGTACAGCTGGTGCTATGTCAACTGGCATAATCATACTGTTTGTTGCAGTTGGGGTCTGCTGAGTTGGGGCATCAGAAATGACCAGTGTAGTAGGGCTAGAGTCTGCTAGAGTTGGGGTATTTTGTGGGTCAGGTGATATTGCAACTACACCTAATGGGTTATTTGATTTATCAGGTACCACTACCTTTTCCAAATACTTTGCTTGTGCTCCTCCACGATCAGCAATCGCCCTCTTCCTTTTGAACGTCTGATACACAAGAACAGCATTTGAATGGATAAATATGGTATGATGACAGATGGAATATGTACTGAAAATGGATAGGCAGGGCGTATTCACATACACGATGTGTAAACTAAGCTAATGGCAGTTCAACAAAGTAGAAGCAATGCAAAGCATTAGTTGCAAGATATGTGCGAGCAATGTAACCTTGGAAAGTTAGAGCAAGTACCTTGATGGGTGAATAAGATAGGGCATCTTCCTCTGACTCCTCCACTAGGGAGCTACATTGACTTAGGTCTCCCTCTAGCTCAGAATCACTGTTAGGATCATATTCTGAGCATGAATCTGTAGGTGGAGAGTGTTTGCATTGCATTGCATCCAGACTTCATTTCAGTCCCTTAATGCCAAGTTTGACAGCCATGGCATAGTTCTGCTTTATTCTTTTTGTGCGTGCAAGCTCATAATCATTATGATGTTGTTCAGAATCTGAGATTCATGAAAACATAAAAAGTAGTCAGATTATCTATGGAATGCGTTGCGGTTTCAACTCGGAGAGTGTCTCCCTATAAACCCCTGCATATGCAAAGTTCACCTCCCCAATCGTGCTGACCAGACCACACACAAAGATACACACCCGAGCGGCAAACATGCATTTTCGAAACTAATTTAGGAACATTTAGCTGACCAATTAAACAACTCTGTTTTAATAATATCAGATTCGTATTTGAACAACTAAGCTTGTTTAGCTTGATGGTGGGGCAGTGTTATTATGACATGAAGCATGTATTCTGATCGTATAGTGATCATAAAAGGGGGAAACTCTAAGCATATATTTTTTTAGCAAAAGAGGGTTTCCCCTCTGATTTCTATTAAAGAAACCACCACGGAACCAACCTGATCAATTAAACCCTAAGCATGATCAATTAAACCGTATTATGGCTGTGCCATGGCAGATTTGAAGCTGCAAAGCGGAGAAATGATATTTAGCATCCATTGTTTGCTTTGAACTAAGAACTAAATTCTAAGAGCTGAAAAGAAAGTAGAGTAACCAAGTTAAGATCTATTTTCTGGTTGAGATCAAAAAGTTGAGGAGATATGAAGTACCACCTCTCTTGCGGTGCCGTGTAGGCATCGGGGGTGCGATGGCTGTCGGTGGCGTTGAAGCAGATCTGCGACGGTAGACGGGTGCATCGCGGGATAAGTCCCATTGCGGTGGAAGACAAGGTCGTGTAAGTGGCCCCGGCAAAGAGGACGACGGCGCCGATGAAGCTAGAGGACGCGATGCAAGGCTATTGGTCCATCGCCGTGGATGAGAAACGTCCATCTCTAGCAGTGGACGACGCGGTCTTGGTAGGCGCTCCGGCATGGTGGAGGACGGTGGCGATGGATGTGGTGGAGGACGACGGCGATAGATGGGGTGGCGAACGGAGGCTGGTGTGGGAATGGGGTGTTCTAGCGCGGACGATGTATGAATGGGAAAATGGAGGGAGAGGTACGGGGAACCATGTTTTTGGGACACGCCTGTCTGAAATATGGGAAAGTTACGAACTTATCCCCCGTTTCAAATTTGGACGTCTCGTCGGTTGGGGATAGGACGGTAATATGGCATCTCCCAAATATTTGCCGGTAACTATTTCGGGCGAGGAAAGGGTGTTTTGCCGCCCATGGTTGGCGCCCATGGTGTATGAACGGGGCTGACAGGTAGGGCGGTTGTGTCACCTCTGATGGAAGTTACACATCTGCCCCTATTTAAAATATTAGCCTGCATCTATTTCGGACAAGGAGAGGGTGTTTTGCCGCCCACCGTGTATGAATGGGGAATGGAGGGAGAAACAGAGGTCTTTCGGACGAGCTTGAATCAAATGAGTTTTGCCGCCCATGTTTGACGCCCACCATGTCAGAATGGGCTCAGAGGCGGTCGTGTCACGTCTAATTGAAGTTACTAACCTACCCCTATTTAGAGCAGTGGAAATCAGGCCGATGGATTGTCCGTGTAATGGGTAGACAGTAATTTCCATCTCCCAAACACTTGGCTTCGGGCAGCCGATGTGGGAGTGGACATTTTGTTGTTTCTTTCGAATTTTGGGACAATAAGCATCCACGTTTACCCTGGCAACTAAATTCGAATCCATTTTGTATTCCTATATGAATCTTTATAAATCATTCTATGTGTTTTTATATATCTTCAAAAGGACGACAAAGATGTATTCCACTGTCATATATGAATATGGTTTACAAATGTCGATACTCAAATTCAGAAACTAGAATCCAGTTAAAGGTGAATTCGAATATTTGGAACACTTCATGTCCAACTCAAATGTCACACGTAGCATAATGTGTACTCCCATTTAGATATGTACACAAGCGATGTATCAAGATTCAAATACCAAGTCAATCAACCAAGAATGTACGGAACTAACAGATATATAAACACTTATAGAGTATATGGATCAATAATATCAACTAACATACATAAGCCAGGCCGCTATACTTTTTTTTGGCTACAATAGCATCCTTTTTTAGCTAGCATCTTGGCCCTTTCCGATGCGTGCCACTTATGGTCCATCTATACTACTATTTTTGAATGCACATTCAGCCCGATTGGCATATTTTTAGGTTTGGCACAACAATCCAAATGAAATGTCTCCGAGTCTTATCAATTAATACAGACTTGTGCTCAAATAAAATTACAAACAAAAAACAATTATTACATGATCTCTAAAACAAATGGTTTGATTGATTACATGAATAGACAACACAAAGGTTATTCAACTATGGAAAGAACATTTCACCTATGATTTACCAAGTAGGAATTTAATTTCCTTTTTTCCTTCAGGACCTTAACAATCTGGTCAGTCTCAGCTTGCTTCGTTTTGAAATCCACCAAATATTTAATGGTTGTCTTGAGTACTGCTTGTGATTGTGCTGTTTGCTTCCTCAACATGTCAACTTCATCTTTAAGTGCAGAAGCAGAATCTCTTTCTACCACTAGTTTAGCCTCTAGAGCATCAACAGTTGGCAATTCATAATGCACGATTGGGCCGGTGCCACTGCTGTGGGATGATGCAACGTCCATGGGGACCTCGCTCTTTGATCTTGGGCTAACCTGTTTTGCCATTAAAGTTCCGATTGGATTCAGAAAAGTTGAAGTTAGCAAAACATCTCAACTGGGAGTTATAACAGCAAACCAGTTAAATAAACAAGGAATTAAAGAGTTTCAATTGGATGCTAAAAAGTAGTTATTAACATCATTGTAACCCGCTGTTGCAGCAGCAAAGCAGTTAAACAAACAAGTAGATATTTAAGTTAAGGCAAACGGGTAATTCTTAACAATAAGTATCAAACAGATAGATAGGCGCAGTCTACAATATGATTAACAGGCTGTGCCATTATGTAATCAGTAGAAAACTAAATTAAGCCAAGCAACGTAATTGAACAATTTTGCAATAAGTGGCTAACTAAAATTCCGAGAAGCAGGTAACTGAACTTACGCTAGTTCTTTGTACAGGCACACTGCAACTTCTTTTTCGCTTACAAGGTTGTACGAAGGAGTCCATGGCATCAATTGCTTGGATACGCAGTCCCAATACTTCTTTCTTCCCACACTGCATGGGTAAGTCGAATGGTTAATATGGTAAGATGGTGCGTCCTTGATATGTTATATGAGGACGTGTAGTCAGACTAGTTGTAGCCAAACACATCACAATGGCTTTTACTGTATATTTCATGCGATTACTTTTGGCATATCGAGATCTAAGCAATCTACAATAGGATGAAAAGACTGGCATCCTTCACATTATTGGCAAACTCAGTTCATGGAAACAAGCAATTCAACCATTCTGTGGGTAAATCAAAAGCGCCACTGGAATATTTTTCACTATCCAATCATACACGCAAAAAGGGGCGAAGCCACCATAGGGGCTGGTACGGGCGGCCGCCTCAGGTGGCTGGAAAGTGTGCACCTAGTTTGAGTCGTCCAGGTTGGCCCATGCTAGTTTTGTTCGTCCCAATGCACGAGCAGGCAATGTAAAAAATGAAGAAAAATGTTTCAATTTGGATGGGCCAATAACATAAGTGCAAGGCAGGCCCTATAGCAGGCTCATGGCCCAAACGAGCGCAACTGCCTAACTAATCTATCCTCCGAGAGATTTTGATGTAATAATCTGGCATGGTGAAACAAGTGTCCTGTGTGTATAAGTAGTACGATAGTATTATTATCACATGGTATACCGTTGATAGAATTGCAACTCTGATTGCTGGTTAGGAACTGTCGTTCGATTACATTCCAACAGCTGTCGTGCTTTATTCAATTTTGTGTATTCGCCTTGCAACAGCATCTAAAACCAGTGCCGTACCGATCGCTTGCAATATGAAAAGCGATGAGGTAGAACACTTGGGCACCCAAACATGCAGGGTCGGCCTGCGGCCCAAAGTCCATAACCTGGTTTCGAGAAGCACTAGCTCAGTGCAGAAGTGGCGTCCTCCTCCTGCTATGGGTTGGGCGAAGATGAATGTTGATGCTGCGTTATCTCGCAATGGTGAAAGGGAAGCCCTGGCAGTTGTGAGCCAGGATCATACAGGCTTCTTCCTTGGAGCATCGACACTGGTGTCCGAAAGTGTTACTGATCTAGAGATCCTAGAGGCAATGGCATGTTGCGAGGGGCTATCTCTGGCTCTTGACTTAAACCTGCAACAAGTTCAGATTAGCACCGATTGTTCAGCAACAGTCAAGCATATTGGAGAGGCATACTTGGGGCCCAGCAAAGTTATTATGGACGAGATCAAGATGAAGAAGAATATGTTCCAAACCATGGAGATCATAGATGAAAAACGCGAGTGTAATGTTGAAGCGCATGTGCTCGCAAAAGCTGCTACTTCTTTGCCCTGTGGACGCCATCTTTGGCTCACAGGAACCCCCGAAATTATTTATATACCTATGACTGTTAATCTTCAATAAAGCAGCTTTTATCCCTCAAAAAAATCTGAGTATTATATTCTCAGCTGAACCCCCATAATGCCCGTGCGTTGCAGAGGGAGTATATTTCTCGGCAAGGTGAGCATGTGATATAAAAGATTTGTATATTTCTTTACAGAGGGAGTATCTCTCTGTCAAAAATATATTTATGTGTAACTAGTTACTCTTGTCGTTCTACTTCCTTTCGCTGATATGTGGGGCAACCGGCAATGGGGTCCACGTGCCATATGCACAAATTAGAGTGCACAACTTCATGGTAGACACACCCCGGTCATAGTGCCGCAGTAATGCCCAATGAGCCGTCAAATCACACCCCCCCTTTCCAGCTTTAGTAGTAAGCTAGACGGATGAAGCAGCAATATTTCACTGGGCCTGAATCCCCTTCTCCCTCGTCTGCTTGTTCAGAGAAACCCCCCCTCTCGGCGATTGCATAGGGTTTTCTCATGGAGAACCAGGTACGAATTCTTCACCCATCCCCGATAAACCCAAGTCCCTTGGTCGCAGGTAATCCTAGGATGGCAGCCGCCGCTGTTGATGCATTGTTCTTCCTACTGAATCTAGTGTGTTTGATTTGCAGTGCTCGAAGTGTGAGTACCCTACAGGTTTCTGCGCCCTTGGCGAGACGCCACACTTGTTCCTTCTCATCATAACATAGCATTTTGAAACGCGCACAGTATGTTCCTAGAATCCTCTTTTCTATTCGGGAGGGTGGGTTTTTTTGAACATGCTGTGTTTTGGTATTATTTTTCCTGCAATGTATTATTTGCTCTGCTAGAACACATGTACTCAAGATGCTCGGCCTTGCCATAACTAAATACACTAGTTTAATGGTCACAGTGAAGACAAGCCATGGATATAAGTTCCGAGTTGGGTTCATGAACCAAGAAGATCGCTGCTTTTTTATGGCCGAACTTGGATAAACTTTCTCAAGTGTTACGGACTGAAAGTTGGCGCACGAATGTTGATGGAAATAGTAGAACCTGGTCTCATGTTCACTGCGATCTTCCACCCCGACGTTGTTCCAATTGTTCATCCATGTTAGTTTTGTATCTGGTTCTTGCTTGTTGCCTCGATTACTTCTTAATCCACCTATTCTGTCTAACTAATCACAATTTAACTTTAGAAGTAGCAACGAATCTCTCACGAAGATGCTACTTCTAACTAATATTTTCTTATAATTGGTGGCACGTGTAGGTTTTTTCAGAGTTAAGCAGTCTGCTCGTTTGTTACTCTGTAATAACTCGGCTGTTACTAATGCCACTGAAGTTGACTGGATCGACATCCACAAGTTGCTACACTTTATTGATCGTCTTGAGGTCCTTGTGGGGCGTTTCAATGGTGGAAGGCCACGTGGGATATGTGTGCCACTGCTGCACTCGTTGAACTGTGTCGAGAAACTTATGGTACGAGCTGTTTTCTGTTATATATGTTGTTCATAAACTATTGCTTATACACAGTTTTACAGCTGTGATCTTCTTTGAAATAGGAACTGCTGAGTTCTATTGTTCCTATACAGATGCCTGACCATGGTCGGGTCAGACTTGCGCTTGGTCACAACATGATGTTTATGTCGACCTACTCAATTCCCCTTGGAGGTGAAAAGATACTTATTCATGGGTGGTCTCAAATAATGAAGGCCCGTCCATCTTGGAGAATAGGACATAAGATTATGTTCATGCTTTTCCATGGCTCTAAAGCAAATATCCTGTTTATTGACCATGTTGCGAGATGAAGCCGCTTTCAGAAGGTTGTGGATGCGCAGGATGGCGCCTCGGCCTTGTCCTGGGGCTTGGCGGCCTCACCCTTGGTTAACTGTAGTCAAAGTAGCACTGTTCGAGGCGTGCTTTGTATGGTTGAACCTGTATAGGTACTCATACCGCTTTCAGCTTTGGTTGTTAAGTGCCCCTGCTGGTTTCAGTTAAGGTTGTTAAGTACTCCTGCTGCTTTTACAGTCTGTCATGTTTCTTCAGTCCTGTCTTCCTCCAGCCGCCAAAACCAAACCAGCGCCGGAGGGGCCGCCTGCTTCCGCCTCCCACGGCTGGTTGCGCCTCAGTGCACGCATCACCGCCCCACCATCTCCTAAATCGTTGACGCTGATGTCCTCCATGCAATTTGGTGCGCTCGCCGCGGCGCCGCCCTCTCGCGTTGTCAACATGGTCAACAAACAACAGGAATCGGCAGAAGTATGTGGAGAGGATGACAGTAGGGGCCCACCACGTCAGCGTATGGAAAAATAAAATGCTTCCTCCTAGTGTTTTCCTGGCATCTGGGACCCACGACATTGTGAGCGTATATAGTCAACAGACAAGAGAACAGCACAAGATCGGCTGACACCTGGGACGTAGCTACTCGAGCGGTATTTTTTTGTTTGGTATTGTTGAGACGGAGCAGGGTTTGAACTGGGCTGTGGCCCGTCTAGCCCAGGCTTATATTTTATGTTCACCATGTGACCAGCCTAGCTATTTTTTCTTTGTGAAAATGAGCCCAATTTTTTTTTTGAAGAATACCCAATCCAGGCCTACTTAGTTTTCTACGCCCTGATGGGCTGCAACTCTTTCAAGACGCATGCAAATCTTGAAAGTAATATGAAATGGGTTGTAAATATAAAAACAGATGACAAATTGGCAATTACTTTATAATTTCTGAATTTTATTACATTTTCAGATTCCTATTTCACTGGGCATTAACCTAATTTAAATATATCTTCAAAGTACTTTAAATCTGGCTGGACATTTCGGTATTAAAAATAGTTTGGAACCCATAGAAATATGCGAAATTGGCCCTGGCCAACCAAAAAAACGATTGCAATAAATTGCATAAGAAGTTGCCATGAGCTATATATAAATTATTAAAAAAAGAGGGGGTGGTCTGACTTGTGGGCCTGTTTAGCTGACGCGTATGCAAGATTTTTTTAGTTATTATATACGTCAACAAATGATTCTAGCAGATGTAACCATTGGATGTCAATCCAACGGCCGTCGTGTTTCTTAAATCTCTGATCTTTTTGCTCCAGCCGCCAAAGCAGCACCGGCGGGACTGCCTGCTCCCGCCTCCCGTGGCCGGTTGTGCTGCCGCGCAGGCCTCAGCGCCCCCTACTACTCCCACCGCTGGCCAGGGCATCCCTCTACTCACCCACACCCCTTGTTATTCTGCGGCGACGGCAGCCTCACACAGCAGCCGAACCGGTGAACGCTCGTACTCCTCTCTGCGTGGGCATCCACTGTCGCGTCTTCCCCGGCTCCGCGTCGTCCCCTTCCTATGCCTCGCCGTCGTCCACCGTCGTGGTGCTCTCGGCGCGGTGTGGTCAATGTGGTCAATGACCGACTTCCATCGGAAGAGTACTGTACGTGGAGAGGCTGACAGCTGGGTCCACGGCAGCCGCAAGGAAGCACCTCCTTATTACGCGGAAAATAATTATTCCTCCACCTGACAGCAGGGACCCACCGGACGGGCCACCAGTATTTTGCGAAAAAAATCGTTTCCCCCTGACTGCGGATGGGCCATCGTATTTCGCGAAAAAATGTTCCCCCGCTGTCAGCTCGGACCCATTGGAAGTGCCTCCTTATTACGCACAAAAAAATGAATACTCCCCCAGAGCTGGGACCCACCTTGGTGGGAGGCTGACTTGTGGGCCTACTAAGTTGATGGGGACGAAGGGCTTTGTCAACTTAGTCAATATGAATGATTCTAGCTCTAGTGACCATACGATGTCCATCCAACGGTCGTAGTGCTTCTTCAACCTCTGGTCTTCTTGCTCCAGCCGCCCAAAGCAGCGTCGGTTGTGTCGCATGCTCCTGCCTCCCATGGCCGGCTATGCTGCCGTGGAGGCCTCACCGCCCCTACTATTCCCACCGCTGGCCAGACCCTGCGGCGACGGCAGCCGAACCAGTGAACCCTCGTACTCCTCTCCGTGCGGGCTTCCACTGCCGCGTCTTCCCCGGCTCCGCGTCGTCCCCTTCCTAGGCCTCGCCGTCGTCCACCGTCGTGGTGCTCTCGGCGCGGCGTGGTCAATGTGGTCAACGACCGACTTCCATCGGAAGAGTACTGTGCGTGGAGACGCTGATAGTTGGGTCCACGGCCGCAGCAAGGAAGTGCCTCCTTATTACGCGCAAAATAATTATTCCTCCACCTGACAGCGGGGACCCACGGGACGGGCCACCATATTTCGTGAAAAAAACATTTTCCCCTGACTGCTGGGACCCACCAGCTACATCATTGCACGCAAGGAAGTGCCTGACAGTCGGGACCCACCTGGTCGAAGCGTACGTAGCGTTGTCATTCTGGTCGCGAACGTGTATGTACATATATACTGGTCGATGTAGAGGCGCGCACATGTCGTAGTAGAGGCGCGCACGTAGCATGTACACGTACGTACAATGGCCAGGGTGCAAGAAAGAAAATACGGCCACGTATGTGTACATACGGGCAGGGTCTTGAACACCTACTTGCGCATACGTACGGCCAGGGCTCGTGTACATGGCTGGGTCGGAAAAGAGAAACAGCGTCATCGTCATGTTCATGGGGAGGCAACGAAATGCGTCGTGTTCATGGGGAGGAAACGGAATGCGTCGTGTTCATCAGGAGGGCTTGGACGGAACAGGCGATGGAAACGAGGCCTGGCGTACCGCAGAACGGAGGAAACGGCCTTGTGTTCGACCGGCCACGTTCGAAACGGGATCCTGTTGATCGGGAGGGGTCTGGCGTACTGCAAAACGGAGGAAACGGACCTCCTACGGTCGAAACGGGGGTCCTATTCATCGGGAGGGGTGTGGCGTACCGCAAAACGGAGGAAACGGACTTGTGTTGGAGCGCTATGGTCGAAACGGGGGTCCTGTTCATCGGGACGGGTGTGGCGTACCGCAAAACGGGACTCCATGGGATATTGTTCATCTCCACCGTCGACCCCCTCCAGTCTCCACGAGCTACTGTTCATCCACCGTCGACCTCCTCCAGCCTCCACCTGCGACTGTTCATCCATGGGCTCGTGTTCATCCAGCCTCCACCGTGCGCTACTCCACCAGCTACTCTTCAACCACCCCTCCACCGTCTACTTTTCATCCTGCCCTCCACCGTCTACTATTCATCCTGCCCTCCACGGGGTGGTCCTGTTCATCCAGCCCTCCACGGGGTCCTGTTCATCCAGCCCCAACCGGCTCGATCGATCGGGGTCCTATTCATCCAGAGGAAACACCACGGGGTCCTGTTCATCCACCCCCACCAGGAACTGTTCATCCAACCCCCCCCCCTCAAC
>NC_057812.1:486794791-486825917 GCF_018294505.1 Triticum aestivum | reverse complement strand
GCTCATTGTTCATCCAGAGGCAGCATCGATCGGCTTCAGTTAGCAGCAGTAGCGAAGGAATCGCTCGATCGGGTACAGTTAACAGCCATCGATCGATCACTTGGGTTCAGTAATGCGTAGCCTGCAGTGCAATCACTCGGGTTCAGTTAGAGCCCAACGCCTTGCTCGGGTTCAGTTAGAGCCAACGCCTCGCACACATGCACGTACATGTACGAGAGAAGCGCGCATCGCTCGGCCCCCGACCTCCCACCGTAACCGGGAACTCCCCGAAATTTTCCTCCCCCTCGCTTGTACCATGGTTTTTTCCGTCATGGACGGCCCAAAGAATGTCATGCATCTGCATCTCTGGCCCGCCCAGGACGAAAAGCCCATTTTTTGTCATGATTTTTTGTCATAGAAGTAGGAGCCCACCACATCTATGATGATACTGGGTTTTGTCACAATTATCGTCATAGAAGTGTCATATGTATGACAGAAAAAAATTTCGTTCAGCCCAAAATGTCACGGATGTGTCTTTTTTTGTAGTGATAGTACTTTCGGGCAAACGTAAAAATACAGCCTTGATTAATTCAGAAAAACATTGTTTGTACAATGGGACTACATGTCACTGGAAAATAATATTCTTCGAGCACTGAGCCTCTATCGAGCGAGCGCCTTCAAGGACTTCTTCAAAGTAGTGCTCGGCAGCCACTCGGCCTATGGCCGAACCCTGTGCCGCAACAGTGGTGGCCTCCATCTCTGCCCAATATGTTTTGACACGGGCAAGGGCCATCCGCGCACCTTCTATGCACGCTGACCTCTTTACAGCATCGATGTGTGGCACAGCTTCAAGGAATTGTTGCACTAAGCTAAAGTAGCTACTCGGCCTTGGCCCTCCTGGCCACAGGTGATCCACAATGGACCACATGGCAAGCCCGGACAACCTATGGAGCTCGGCCCAACTAGTCAATCGCTCGTTCAGCAGCAGAGGACGGACTGGAGCGTGAAACTGTGACCAAAACAGCTTCTCCACTTCGGGACCTTTCTGATCCTTGAAGTACTCGGCTGCATCAGCAGCACTTGCAGCCAAATCCATGTACTCGTCTGCAGAACTCCATAGCCGGTCCAGAGGAGCATACTTCGGATCTCCGAACTTAGTCCGCAACAAGAAGGGCTTTCCCACACACGATATCTGCAGCTTGATTCAGCTCCTTCTTTGTCGCTCTAATTTTGGAGCAGGCTTCCTTGGCAGCCACCCGGGCCTTCTCCAGGTCCGTCGCTTTCGCCCGGTCTTCTCCTTCAAGAAGCCGGTAATGGTCAGCAACATCTTTTAATTCTACAGCCATCTTGGCTATTTTTTCCTTGCTCTTGCAATGTGCAGCCTGTTCGGCCCTTAACTCTTTGACCGCCTTTAAAGCGGCCGCATTGCTACTCCTCGCTTGCTCCTTGGCTCGGGAAAGCTCCGCCCGAAGGGTCTCCACGGTGGTAGCTCCATCTGCAGTCACAACATATTAAAGATACTGGCATCATGCTGCTCTTACTATGTGACGATCACCAGAAAAGTCACTCACCCTGTGCCTCGTCAAGCCGCTTGTTTACAAGCACGATGTCGGCATCTGCCGCTTTAGTTCGGCAAACCCATCAGTCCGGCTAGCTACCGGAGCTTCAAACACCTGCACATAAAGGCGGTCTGGTTATTACCTGGGACTATGATCCTCTGTTTGCCGCCGTTCTCGATGACAACCAGAGTCTCAGGGGCTATTATCTGCATGGGCATACCTAACGTATGCGGTACTGTTAAAGGCATACATTATTTCACGTACCTCGAAGCCTTTCAGCAGACTCATAAAAGCTTTGTGCAAACCGCTTTCGGTGAATGAAATCCTTTCAATTACCGTACCCATTAGCGTACGATGTGCTTCCGAGACAACAGCTTGCCCCAGAAGATCCTTCAGCACGTCCGACCGCACACTGTACGGACCCTTGTTGTCGCTCTCCTCAGGAGCCGGATACTGGGATGCTGGGCAGCCAAAGGGTTATCTTCCGGCGATATTGGATCCGGAGATACCCTTCGCGACAACACTTCAAGGTCGCCCGCTTCTTGAGCTGGGGAGTCCGGGGAGGTGTTTCGCTCTCCATCATCTCCGGAAGATGAACTCTGTCGAGAAAAGTTGCGATCCGGACTACAATTTACAAGCATCGGTTATTGTCTTCGAAGCAAGGTAGGATATCTTCACTATTAAGTACTTTTTGATTACTTACAGCTTGGTAGAGGGCTGATCCCCACGCAGACATTGTGCGGCAGGAATACCCTCCGAGGCAGGACCCTCTGGCGGAGATTTCTTCTCCCATTTGGAAACCTTAGTTTCCGGATCTTCAGAGGTAGTCCTCTTCCTTCCCCGGGGAGGGAGAATGTCATATTCTTCTCCTTGGTTATCCTCCCTCGCGGAGGCGCTCATTCCTTCGATTGGAATAGGTAGCGATGGAGGCCCGCTTTCGCCCTCTTTATCCCCCCCCCCTTCATCTTCCTTTGAGGGCACTAGACGAGGTGATGGCTCGAGCATCTTTTCCAGCACCGGATTGTCCAAGCCTTCAGGAAGGGGGGGCCGAACACCGGATCATATTCGCCTTTGCTATCCAGTCATGGTCAAAGAGCGATTCGTCAGAATGATGTCATGATAAACAAAAGGATAGTGTGTTCGTCCATGGGATTACTTACTTGCGCAGCGGGGCAGTTGCAGCTCAGGCCCACGTCCTCGGTAGTGTCCGGACACTCTATTTGGGGTCCGAAGAACGATTTGTACATCTCCTTATGTGTCATGCCGAGGAAATGCTGAATAGTGCGTGGTCCTTCCGGGTTGAATTCCCACATGCGGAGGGGCCGGCGTTTGCAAGGCTGGACTTGACGAACCAGCATAACTTGCATTACCATAACCAGACTGAAATCTCCCTCGAATAGATCTCGGATACGGCTTTGCAGTATTGGCACGTCCTTGGCTGGACCCCAGCTTAGCCCCCTGCTGATCCATGACATTAGTTGTGGTGGGGGCCTGAGCGAAAGGTGGGGGCAGCTACCCATTTGGCACTTCGGGGAGCTGTGATGTAAAACCACTCCCGTTGCCACAATCCAGACACCTCTGGAAAGGAACCCTTTGGCCATGGAGCATCAACAATTTTGCTTATTAATGCACCTCCGCACGCTGCGTGCTGCCCCTCGACCATCTTCGGCTTCACATCGAAGGTCTTGAGCCACAGGCCGAAGTGAGGGGTAATGCGGAGGAAGGCCTCACACACGACAATAAATGACGAGATGTGGAGAAGGGAATCCGGGGCCAGATAATGAAAATCCAGCCCGTAATAGAACATAAGACCCCTAACAAAGGGATCCAGAGCGAGGCCTAGTCCTCGGAGGAAGTGGGAGACGAACACAACGCTCTCGTTGGGTTCAGGAGTAGGGACGACCTGCCCTCGGGCGGGCAGCCTATGCGAAATTTCGGCAGTCAGATATCTGGCCTCCCTCAACTTCTTGATGTCCTCCTCCGTGACGGAGGAAGGCACCCACCGGCCTTGAAGGCTGGATCCGAACATGATTGAAGGTCTGAAGCACCTAACCTAAGCTTTGGGTGTTAGAACTCGAGGCGGGGGAAGGATTCGATTGAGCACAGGAGGGAAAAAGAAAAAGCCTTGTCCCTTTATAAAGGGGGTGAATATCAGGCGTCCTCCTCGTGGCCGTTCGAGACTTACCTAAGATCTAGGAGTCATACCAACAGGCACAATTGGGTTACCCATGTTTGTAGTGATGAGAATCCCGTGATAGGGGGAACACGATCTCTGCTTTGACAAGATGTGTCAAGAAACCACCTCGCGTTATGTGCGGGGCTGGTTAAAGAAAAACAGTTCTAATAATTACCGGGCCATGGCATGATGTCATGCTGCCAAAACGCGTCAACAGATTAGATTTGTGGAAATATTATTCTCTCTATGGTGGTATGTGGAACTTATTTTGCAGGGTCGGACACTATCCTTGTATTCAAACTCTTTCGTGCTATATTCGGAGGAGGAACCCGCCTTGCAATGCCGAAGACAACACTGCGCACCGGACTCATTGTCATTGAAGTCTGGTTCCGGGGCTACTGAGGGAGTCCTGGATTAGGGGGTCTCCGGACAGCCGGACTATATCCTTTGGCCGGACTTTGGACTATGAAGATACAAGATTGAAGACTTCGTCCCATGTCCGGATGGGACTCTACTTGGCGTGGAAGGCAAGCTAGGCAATACGGATATGGATATCTCCTCCTTTGTAACCCACCTTGTGTAACCCTAGCCTCCTTCGGTGTCTATATAAACCGGAGGGTTTTAGTCCGTAGGACAACATACAATCATACCATAGGCTAGCTTCTAGGGTTTAGCCTCTCTGATCTCGTGGTAGATCAACTCTTGTAATACTCATATCATCAAGAACAATCAAGCAAGATGTAGGGTATTACCTCCATCGAGAGGGCCCGAAGCTGGGTAAAACATCATGTCCCCTGCCTCCTATTACCATCCGCCTTAGACGCACAGTTCGTGACCCCCTACCCGAGATCCGTCGGTTTTGACACCGACAACTATCGCTAGTGCTTAGTGATAAAGTAAAGCAATTACATGGTGATTCCATTTCATACAATAAAGCGACAACCATATGGCTCCTGCCAGTTGCCGATAACTGTTACAAAACATGATCATCTCATAAAACAATTTCTATCTCATCACGTCTTGACCATATCACATCACAACATGCCCTGCAAAAACGAGTTAGACGTCCTCTACTTTGTTGTTGCAAGTTTTACGTGGCTGCTACGGGCTTCTAGCAAGAACCGTTCTTACCTACGCATCAAAACCACAACAATATTTTTTCAAGTGTGATGTTTTAACCTTCAACAAGGACCGGGCATAGTCAAACTCGATTCAACTAAAGTTGGAGAAACAGACACTCACTAGCCTCCTGTGTGTGAAGCACGTCGGTAGAACCAGTCTCATGAACGCGGTCATGTAATGTCGGTCTGGGCCGCTTCATCCAACAATAGCCCTGGATCAAAGTAAGATGTTGTTGGTAAGCAGTATGACTATTATTGCCCACAACTCTTTGTGTTCTACTCGTGCATATAACATCTACGCATAGACCTGGCTTTGATACCACTGTTAGGGAACGCAGTATTTCAAAAAAAATCATACGATCACGCAATATCTATCTAGGAGATGCATAGCAATGAGAGGGGAGAGTGTGTCCACGTACCCTCATAGCAAAACCGGAAGCGTTTAGTAACGCGATTGATGTAGTCGAACGTCTTCGTGATCCAACCGATCCAAGCACCGAACATACGACACCTCCGCATTCAGCACACGTTCAGCTCGATGACATCCCTCGATCTCTTGATCCAGTTGAGGACGAGGGAGAGTTCTGTGAGCACAACGGCATGGCAACGGTGATGATGAAGTTACCGGCGCAGGGCTTCGCCTAAGCACTACGAGATATGACCGAGGAGTGTAACTGTGGTGGGGGCACCGCACACGGCTAAGAGAAGGCTTGGTGTCCTTTAGGGTGCCCCCTCCCACGTATATAAAGGGGGGAGGAGAGGAGGCCGGCCCTAGAGGGGGCGCGCCAAGGGGGGAGTCCTACTTGGACTCTCGGTCCAAGTAGTATTTGCCCCCCTTTCCTTTTCGAAGAAGGGGGAAGGGGGGAAGAGAAAGAGGAGAAGAAGGAAAGGGGGGCCGCCCCCCAACCCTAGTCCAATTCGGATTGGGCTTGGGGGGTGCACACCTCCACCTGGCCGCCGCCCCCTCTCTTCCACTAGGGCCCATGAAGGCCCATTAACCCCTCGGGGGGTTCTGGTAACCCCCCCTATACTCCGGAAAATGTCTGAACCTTTCCGAAACTATTCCGGTGTCCAAACATAACCTTCTAATATATCAATCTTTATGTCTCGACCATTTCGAGACTCCTCGTCATGTCTGTGATCTCATCTGGGATTCCGAACAAACTTCGGTTCATCAAAACACATAACTCATAATACAAATCATCATTGAACGTTAAGTGTGTGGACCCTATGGGTTCGAGAACTATGTAGACATGACCGAGACACATCTCCGGTCAATAACCAATAACAGAACCTGGATGCTCATATTGGCTCCTACATATTCTACGAAGATCTTTATCGGTCAAACTGCATAACAACATACGTTGTTCCCTTTGTCATCGATATGTTACTTGCCCGAGATTCGATCATTGGTATCATCATACCTAGTTCAATCTCGTTACTGGAAAGTCTCTTTACTCGTTCCGTAATGCATCATCCCATGGATAAATCATTAGACACATTGCTTGCAAGGCTCATAGTGATGTGCATTACCGAGAGAGCCCAGAGATACCTCTCCGATACACAGAGTGACAAATCCTAATCTCGATTTATGCCAACTCAACAAACACCATCAGAGACATCTGTAGAGCATCTTTATAATCACCCAGTTACGTTGTGACGTTTGATAGCACACAAGGTGTTCCTCCGGTATTCGGGAGTTGCATAATCTCATAGTCAGAGGAACATGTATAAGTCATGAAGAAAGCAATAGCAATAAAACTAAACGACATTATGCTAAGCTAACGGATGGGTCTTGTCCATCACATCATTCTCTAATGATGTGATCCCGTTCATCAAATGACAACGCATGTCTATGGTCAGGAAACTTAACCATCTTTGATTAACGAGCTAGTCTAGTAAAGGCATACTAGGGACACTCTGTTTGTCTATGTATTCACATATGTACTAAGTTTCTGGTTAATACAATTCTAGCATGAATAATAAACATTTATCATGATATAAGGAAATATAAATAACAACTTTATTATTGCCTCTAGGGCATATTTCCTTCACTAGGTTGTTGCTCTATGTTATGACTGGTACATGATGAATCTCATCCGAAAACCCCCTTCCATGCATATGCTTGTTACTATTGTTGCTCTCTCTAAAATAACTACTGTTGCAAACTGTTACTTTTCTACAATACTATTACTGTTACTACTCTGTTGTCGCTACCATCATATTACTTTGCTACTAATAAATTATGCAAGCAAGTTATCTATCTAGGTGCGGTTAAATTGAAACCTCAAATGCTAAAGTTTATAAATATTCTTTGACTCCCCTTGTGTCAAAACAGTAAATTTCGATTGAAATACTTTCCTTGAAAACTTTTGCAATCCCTTATACTTGTGAGTCATCACTATGGTACAAAAAGTTCTAGTGCCCTACAACCACCGCTTTTCGTGCTCTATTAGAGAATCTCTAACTGACCCCCATAATCCTTTAGAGGAGAAAATAAAAACTGGTTTTCCTCCTCTAAACCAAAATTAGTCAACCTAAAACCGTCAGTGGAGGATAAAATTTACTCCGAGCGGTCGCTGATGCTTAAATATACTCGGCCTCCGACTGTGGAGTAAAACATTCCCACTCCACTTCGCCTCAACTACCACCGCTGCTGCTGCCCAATCCATTTCGGCGCATCCCCAACCTCACCCACATCCACTCTGCCGCCGCCCACCCAGCCACCGCTCTCTGCCGCCCATCCCTGGCGCTCGACCAATGGATCCATGTCGCCATGAA
This sequence comes from Triticum aestivum, assembly GCF_018294505.1. Taxonomy (NCBI): domain Eukaryota; kingdom Viridiplantae; phylum Streptophyta; class Magnoliopsida; order Poales; family Poaceae; genus Triticum; species Triticum aestivum. Next base: position 486,818,301 of record NC_057812.1, on the reverse strand, counting down.
CGTTGCCATGCCGACGCACCCTCCTCCTGCGATGACGTATCCCCTCCGTCATCGTCGGAGCCAAATTACACCGGCGTGGGGCAGTGTCAGTGTGGGACGTGGGTGGCAGAGATATATGACCGCGACATCGGCAACCGCTACTGGCTTCGCTCCTTCCACTCCGCATCGCAGGTGACGCACTCATACGACATCAAGTTGGTGCATCTCTATTGCATTGCCACCCATCGCAACTTCCCCCATGGCATGCCGCCATTGGAAGCGTGAGTGCCTCGCCGGGGAGCAAGCCGATGAGGACTACATGGCAGAGCTCCGCCGCCGCTACCCGGCGTGTGTTGAGTTAGAGCGCCAGCTGTACGAGGAGTAGGCGGTGGGGAGGATGGAGGTCATTGACCTCTCCAACGACTCTGACAGCGACAACGACGGTGACTCGAGAACGAGTCAGATAGCGAGTAGTTTTAGTAAGTTGTAGTCAAAATTTTGGTTAAGTTATTTAAATTTTTATGTAAAATATTTTGAATTTCCATCGAATTTCATTTTAGTAAGTTTTATGTAGTAGTTTGAACCAAATTAGAACCAAACTTGTGTTTATTTTAAAAAACATATGAACTTTATTCAACTGAAATAACAGATACATCATTCATGAGAAAAGGTACAATTTAATTCATAGGATCCTTAAACCAATCAACATTAGAAGAAAATCTAGTTAATATAGCATGCTCATTCGCAACTTTATTTGCTTGTCTATTACAATGTTCGAACCTAGAAATAGCAAAATCACAAGCTAAGAAATTAGCAATCATAAAAACTGCAGCCGCTCCTCCCGCCGACCATCTGCCATTATTCATGGTTTCAGTGACCTCCAGATCATTAGAATTTATAATGAGACGATTGCATCTCGCCCGTTGCACTAGGGATAGGCCAAATCCAGGAGCCCAAGGTTCTGTTGTTAGAACGTCCATACAATGATCTATCTTCCAGAAACCTCCTACAATAAAGTTAGCTACCCTCCCCCCTCATAGTAGCCTTTGGAGACGAAGCAACAACATAATTACTCATAAGAGCTTGTATCCCCATTGAAACTTGTTTGACATCTCGAATTCTCTTCTTATGCACTAGTTTGCGCCTTTCCCACCACAAATACTAGGATGTAATGACAATCATCTCTAATATTCTGGAACTCCATAATAGATAAATCTTGATCTGGCATATGTAACAAAAATTCCCAAATAGCCTCACCAGCACGATCAACTTCACAAGTGCCATTGATTTTTTTGCGCAGCTAAGTATTGGGGGTTGGTTAGGAACAATTATTTTTTTAGACAAGCAAATATAATTCTCTAAGGGCATGTACAACGCCGGCGCTTAGGCCAGGCGCTAGGATTCAATTCTGGGTCGTTATTCTCTAATCCCGGTCGATCGAAGGATTATTGCTAGCGTCGATGCCAGGTCTGCCGTCGGGCGCTTTTTTTTATTTCCTCTGAGACATTTAACGAGTGATTCCCTTCTTTTCTATGAGAAAAATAATAGCATTAGTGCTCAACTAGGTGCCTATGCGTTGAGGAGACAGACTCTTTATCGTTCCTTGTACATCGCGTTTCAACCGGAGTGCTTGCATGGACTTCTTGTCCATTGCAACCCTTTTCTTATGTCTTTCAACCTACAAGGTTCTAGTAATGTTCTTTGTTCCTCTTTTCTAACAAAGTGTTTTCAAATTTGTTCATCTTCGTTGCATTTTTCATTCAATTTGTTCAACCTTGCAAGGTTCTTTGGTTTCACTCATTTGTCAAAGAAGCAACTTAGTATTACCTCTTCTCTTCCTCTTCCGCTTCCCTCCGGTGCCATCCTAGATCTCGGGACGAGATCCTCTCGTACTGGTGGAGTGTTGTGACGCCCCGAGTCTGATGCGCTAGGTGTCTTCCAGTTATTCGTTGTTGCTGCCTTGTCATTTGCTTGCATGTCGCATCTTGCCATGTCATCATGTGCATTGCATCTGCATGTTTTCAAAACTTGCATCCGTCCGGGTCTACCAGTTCTTTCCATTGTCCGTTCTGAGCCCACACACACTTGCACGCGCCCGCGGCATGTCCGAAATATTATTTTATAAGTGGCTGGAAAATGTTCTCGGAATGGGACGAAAGTTGGCGTGCGGTCTTGTTATAGTGTAGATATACCGCCTGTCAAGTTTGGTCACATTCAGAGCTCGTTTGATGCCCCAACGTATAACTATAGCGGTAGTATAGCCGGTCTATCGTCGGACATTTTCGGTCTCCGAAAACTGCTGGTGGGTCTCTCTCTTCTCTTCTCTCAGCCCGAGGCCTTCTGCACGGCCCACCTGCAGCCCATCTAGTCCCCCTCTGTCCGGAGCCGCATGGCCCACCTGCCACCGAGGATCGCGGTCCGAAAACCACCTAAAACCCCCTAAACCTAACCCCTGCCTATTTAAGCAGCCTCCCCATTCCATTTCGGAACCCTAGCCACCCTCCACCTACCTCTAGCCTCCCCCTCCTCAGAATCCGTGCCCCCAACCCGTAGCCGCCACCTCCACCTTCCAGCTGCCGCCTCCTAATATGTCTCCAACGTATATATAATATTTGATTGCTCCATGCTATATTATCTACTATTTTAGACATTATTGGGCTTTATTTTCCACTTTTATATTATTTTTGGGACTAACCTATTAACCGGAGGCCAAGCCCAGAATTGTTGTTTTTTGCCTGTTGCAGGGTTTCGAAGAAAAGGAATATCAAACGGATTCCAAACGGAATGAAACCTTCGGAAACGTGATTTTCTCATCGGATAAGATCCAGGAGACTTGGACCCTCCGTCAAGAAAGCCACAAGGTGCTCACGAGGGTAGGGGCGCCCCCCCTAGGGCGCGCCCCTGCCTCGTGGGCCCCTCGAAGCTCCACCGACGTACTTCTTCCTCCTATATATATCCACGTACCCCCAAATGATCAGGGACGGAGCCAAAAACCTAATTCCATAGCCGCAACTTTCTGTATCCACGAGATCCCATCTTGGGCCTATTTCGGAGCTCCGCCGGAGGGGGCATCGATCACGGAGGGCTTCTACATCATCATCCAAGCCCCTCCGATGAAGTGTGAGTAGTTTACTTCAGACCTACGGGTCCATAGCTAGTAGCTAGATGGCTTCTTCTCTCTTTTTGGATCTCAATACAATGTTCTCCCCCTCTCTCGTGGAGATCTATTCGATGTAAACTTCTTTTTGTGGTGTGTTTGTTGAGAACGATGAATTGTGGGTTTATGATCAAGTCTATCTATGAATAATATTTGAATCTTCTCTGAATTCTTTTATGTATGATTGGTTATCTTTGCAAGTCTATTCGAATTATCAGTTTGGTTTGGCCTACTAGATTGGTTGTTCTTGCCATGGGAGAAGTGCTTAGCTTTGGGTTCAATCTTGCGGTGTCCTTTCCCGGTGACAGAAGGGGCAGCAAGGCACGTATTGTATTGTTGCCATCGAGGATAACAAGATGGGTTTTTTATCATATTGCATGAAACTATCCCTCTACATCATGTCATCTTGCTTAAGGCGTTACTCTGTTTTAACTTAATACTCTAGATGCATGCTGGATAGCGGTCGATGAGTGGAGTAATAGTAGTAGATGCACAATCGTTTCGGTCTACTTGTCTCGGACGTGATGCCTATATACATGATCATACCTAGATATTCTCATAACTATGCTCAATTCCGTCAATTGCTCAACAGTAATTTGTTCACCCACCGTAGAATACTTATGCTCTTGAGAGAAGCCACTAGTGAAACCTATGGCCCCCGGGTCTCTTTCTCATCATATCAATCTCCATCACTTTACTATTGCTTTGCTTTTACTTTGCTTTTACTTTACTTACTTTGCATCTTTATACCAAAAATACCAAAAAAAATATTATTTATCATCTCTATCAGATCTCACTTTCGTAAGTGACCGTGAAGGGATTGACAACCCCTAAGCACGTTTGTTGCGTTGAGCTATTGTTTTTGTGTAGGTACGAGGGACTCGAGCGTAGCCTCCTATTGGATTGATACCTTGGTTCTCAAAAACTGAGGGAAATACTTATGCTACTTTGCTGCATCATCCCTTCCTCTTCGGGGAAATCCAACGCAGTGCTCAAGAGGTATTAAGAAGAATTTCTGGCGCCGTTGCTGGGGAGTCTGCGCAAAAGTCAACATACCAAGTACCCATCACAATCCCTATCTCCCGCATTATATTATGTTCCATTTGCCTCTCATTTTCCTCTCCCCCCAATTCACCCTTGCCGTTTTATTCGCCCCCTCTCTCTCTATCCTCCCTCTCTTTCTCCGTTTGCCTCTTTTACCCGTTTGCTCTTGTTTGCTCATGTGTTAGTTTGTTTGCTTGTCGTTATGGCTAGTTCTTTACCTTCTGCCTCTATTTCTGAAATTGGGGATACTATTGTCGGTAATAATTTTGATGCTCCTACTAAAGAACCCACTATCTCACATATAAAAAGATTTCGTGTTGGTAGCGGTAATATTATTGGAAAATGAGTTATTCAAGATTTCTTTACTTGTGCCGGTGCTTTACCTTCTATGGGTAGTTCTATTCTTCATAGAACTAGTAGTCTTGCGGACGCTATTGCCATGCTTGTAGTTGAACTTGAGAGGCAATTCATGCACTTGCATCCTTCTATACAAAGGATTTTCCTAGAATTTTCTAATATTGAGCATTCTTCTGTTAAGCGTGCCGTTACTATATTTTTGGCTCATGAGTTTCGATTCATAATTAAAGAGGCCAAAGAAATCTTTGCGCATTATAGGGTGGATGCTTTCCGTCCTCCCATAGAGACTATCCTCTTTGATCAAGAAGAAATAATGCATTTTCAATCTCTAGACTGTGTTGCTTTCAATGAAAATCTTAGAAAAAGGGTTCCTACCAATGTTTTAGTTGATAGAATTTATGAACTTAATGATGATTTAGCTATTCGAGATAATGAATTGGGATATTCTCTTGAATATAGGCTCACAAAGTTTTGTCAAAAGAATGCTTATAATTATGAATTGGTTGTGCAATATGAAGGACCAAAGGAGGAACCTATACCTCCCAAGGTTGATCTTGGAGACTTTTGTCCCAACAAATTTAGCCCTTTTGATTAATTTTGCTTGCCTCAAAGAAAACTTGCTACTGAACGTAGAGAATATGAAATGAGTTTTAACAATCTATCTTATTATTATGGCGATACCTAGATCTATTCTTGCTTGTTATGCCTAGCTAGGGGCGTTAAACGATAGCGCTTGTTGGGAGGCAACCCAATTTTATTTTTTATTCCTTGATTTTTGCTCCTGTTTAGTAATAAATAAATTATCTAGCCTCTGTTTTGGTTGTGTTTTTTGTGTTTAATTAGTGTATGTGCCAAATAGAACCGTTGGGAAGAATTGGGGAAATTCTTGTTGAACTTGCTGTAAAAAACAGAAACTTTAGCGCTCACGAGAATTGTTGTCATTTTTAATTGGAAAGTGCTATTTAGTTAATTCTTTCTGAATATGATTAATAGATGAACTCCTCACGTCCAGCAATTTATTTTAGAATTTTTGGGGTTCCAGATCTTGCGCTAGCTACAGATTACTACAGACTGTTCTGTTTTTGACAGATTCTATTTTTCGTGTGTTGTTTGCTTATTTTGATGAATCTATGGCTAGTAAAATAGTTTATAATCCATAGAGAAATTGGAATACAGTAGGTATAACACCAATATAAATAAAGAATGAGTTCATTACAGTACCTTAAAGTGGTCTTTTGTTTTCTTTCGCTAACGGAGCTCACGAGTTTTCTACTTTAAGTTTTGTGTTGTGAAGTTTTCAAGTTTTGGGTAAAGATTTGATGGATTATGGAACAAGGACTGGCAATAGCCTAAGCTTGGGGATGCCCATGGCACCCCCAAGATAATCTAAGGACACCTAAAAGCCAAAGCTTGGGGATGCCCCGGAAGGCATCCCCTTTTTCGTCTACTTCTATCGCTAACTTTACTTGGAGCTATATTTTTATTCACCACATGATATGTGTTTTGCTTGGAGCGTCTTTTACGATTTGAGTATTTTCTTATTAGTTTACCACAATCATACTTGCTTTACACACCTTTTGAGAGAGCCATACATGATTTGTAATTTGATAGAATACTCTATGTGCTTCACTTATATCTTTTGAGCTTTATAATTTTGCTCTAGTGCTTCACTTATATCTTTTAGAGCACGATGGTGGATTTGTTTTATAGAAACTATTGTTCTCTCATGCTTCACTTAGATTATTTTGAGAGTCTTAATAGCATGGTAATTTGCTTAAAATCCTAATATGCTTGGTATGCAAGATTAATAATAAAACTTTCTTATGAGTGTGTTGAATACTAAGAAAAGATTGATGCTTGATGATTATTTTGAGATATGGAGGTAATAATTAATATCAAAGTCATGCTAGTTGAGTAGTTGTGAAATTTAGAAATACTTGTGTTGAGGTTTGCAAGTCCCGTAGCATGCACGTATGGTAAACGTTATGCAATAAATTTGAGACATGAGGTGTTATTTGATTGTCTTCCTTATGAGTGGCGGTCAGGGACGAGCGATGGTCTTTTCCTACCAATCTATCCCCCTAGGAGCATGCGCGTAGTGCCGAGGTTTTTGATGACTTGTAGATTTTTGCAATAAGTATGTGAGTCCTTTATGACTAATGTTGAGTCCATGGATTATACGCACTCTCACCCTTCCACCCTTGCTAGCCTCTTTGGTACCATGCATTTCCCTTTCTCACATTGAGAGTTGGCGCAAACTTCGCCAGTGCATCCAAACCCCGTGATATGATACGCTCTTTCACACATAAACCTCCTTATATCTTCCTCAAAACAGCCACCATACCTACCTATTATGGCATTTCCATAGCCATTCCGAGATATATTGCCATGCAACTTTCCATCATTTCGTTCATCATGACACATTCATCATTGTCATATTGCTTAGCATGATCATGTAGTTGACATAATATTTGTGGCAAAGCCACCGTTCATAATTCTTTCATACATGTCACTCTTGGTTCATTGCATATCCCGGTACACCGCTGGAGGCATTCACATAGAGTCATCTCTGTTCTAGTATCGAGTTGTAATCATTGAGGTGTAAATAAATAGAAGTGTGATGATCATCATTATTATTGCATTGTCCCAAGTGAGGAATAAAAAAAGAAAGGCCATAAAAAAGAGAGGGCCCAAACAAAAGAGAAGGCCCAAAAAATGAGAGAAAAAGAGAGAAGGGACAATGTTACTATCCTTTTACCACACTTGTGCTTCAAAGTAGCACCATGATCTTCATAGTAGAGAGTCTCTCATGTTATCACTTTCATATACTAGTGGGAATTTTTCATTATAGAACTTGGCTTGTATATTCCAACAATGGGCCTCCTCAAGTGCCCTAGGTCTTCGTGAGCAAGCAAGTTGGATGCACACCCACTAGTTTCTTTTGTTGAGCTTTCATACATTTATAGCTCTAGTGCATCCGTTGCATGGCAATCCCTACTCCTTGCATTAACATCAATCGGTGGGCATCTCCATAGCCCATTGATTAGCCTCATTGATGTGAGACTTTCTCCTTTTTTGTCTTCTCCACATAACCCCCCTTCATTATATTCTATTCCACCCATAGTGCTATGTCCATGGCTCGCGCTCATATATTGCGTGAAAGTTTATAGGTTTGAGATTACTGAAGTATGAAACAATTGCTTGGCTTGTCATCGGGGTTGTGCATGATGATAGCATTCTTGTGTGACGAAAATGAAACATGACTAAACTATATGATTTTGTAGGCATGGACTTTCTTTGGCCATGTTATTTTGAGAAGACATAATTGCTTAGTTAGTATGCTTGAAGTATTATCATTTTTATGTCAATATGAACTTTTGTCTTGAATCTTTCGGATCTGAATATTCATACCACAATTAAGAAGAATTACATTAAAATTATGCCAAGTAGCACTCCACATCAAAAATTCTGTTTTTATCATTTACCTACTCGAGGACGAGCAGGAATTAAGCTTGGGGATGCTTGATACTTCTCCAACGTATCTATAATTTTTGATTGCTCCATGCTATATTATCTACTATTTTAGACATTATTGGGCTTTATTTTCCACTTTTATATTATTTTTGGGACTAACCTATTAACCGGAGGCCAGCCCAGAATTGTTGTTTTTTGCCTGTTTCAGAGTTTCGAAGAAAAGGAATATCAAATGGAGTCCAAACGGAATGAAACCTTCGGAAATGTGATTTTGTCATCAGATAAGATCCAGGAGACTTGGACCCTCCATCAAGAAAGCCACGAGGTGCTCATGAGAGTAGGGGGCACACCCCCTAGGGCGCGCCCCCTGCCTCGTGGGCCCCTCGAAGCTCCACCGGCATACTTCTTCCTCCTATATATATCCACGTACCCCCAAACGATCGGGGACGGAGCCAAAAACCTAATTCCACCGCCGCAACTTTCTGTATCCACGAGATCCCATCTTGGGGCCTGTTCCGGAGCTCTGCCGGAGGGGGCATCGATCACGGAGGGCTTCTACATCATCATCCAAGCCCCTCCGATGAAGTGTGAGTAGTTTACTTCAGACCTACGGGTCCATAACTAGTAGCTAGATGGATTCTTCTCTCTTTGTGGATCTCAATACAATGTTCTCCCCCTCTCTCGTGGAGATCTATTCGATGTAACCTTCTTTTTGCGGTGTGTTTGTTGAGATCGATGAATTGTGGGTTTATGATCAAGTCTATCTATGAATAATATTTGAATCTTCTCTGAATTCTTTTATGTATGATTGGTTATCTTTGCAAGTCTCTTCGAATTATCAGTTTGGTTTGTCCTACTAGATTGGTTGTTCTTGCCATGGGAGAAGTGCTTAGCTTTGGGTTCAATCTTGCGGCGTCCTTTCCCAGTGACAGAAGGGGCAACAAGGCACGTATTGTATCGTTGCCATCGAGGATAACAAGATGGGGTTTTTACCATATTGGATGAAACTATCCCTCTACATCATGTCATCTTGCTTAAGGCGTTACTCTGTTTTTAACTTAATACTCTAGATGCATGCTGGATAGCGGTCGATGAGTGGAGTAATAGTAGTAGATGCACAATCGTTTCGGTCTACTTGTCTCGGATGTGATGCCTATATACATGATCATACCTAGATATTCTCATAACTATGCTCAATTCCGTCAATTGCTCAACAGTAATTTGTTCACCCACCATAGAATACTTATGCTCTTGAGATAAGCCACTAGTGAAACCTATGGCCCCCGGGTCTCTTTCTCGTCATATCAATCTCCATCACTTCACTATTGCTTTGCTTTTACTTTACTTACTTTGCATCTTTATACCAAAAATACCAAAAAAAATATTATTTATCATCTCTATCAGATCTCACTTTCGTAAGTGACCGTGAAGGGATTGACAACCCCTAAGCGCGTTGGTTGCGTTGAGCTATTGTTTTCGTGTAGGTACGAGGGACTCGAGCGTAGCCTCCTACTGGATTGATACCTTGGTTCTCAAAAACTGAGGGAAATACTTACGCTACTTTGTTGCATCATCCCTTCCTCTTCGGGGAAATCCAACGCAGTGCTCAAGAGGTAGCAAGAAGAATTTCTGGCGCTGTTGCCGGGGAGTCTGCGCAAAAGTCAACATACCAAGTACCCATCACAATCCCTATCTCCCGCATTACATTATTTGCCATTTGCCTCTCGTTTTCCTCTTCCCCCAATTCACCCTTGCCATTTTATTCGCCCTCTCTCTCTCTATCCTCCCTCTCTTTCTCCGTTTGCCTCTTTTGCCCGTTTGCTCTTGTTTGCTCGTGTGTTAGTTTGTTTGCTTGTCGTTATGGCTAGTTCTTGATTGAGGTACATGATTCCCAAAGGTTTCTTGGTTATGTGTTGAAGGATGGATACAGCTGGATGTAGGGATTGTTAGTTTGGGTGAGATATTATGCTTCCCCTGTATCCCCAACACCGGATTGCATAACCAAAAAGTTTCGGGAGTTTATAAGTGGGAATTCAAGTATCACGTAGGATATTTTTCCAACAGACACATGATACGATATGGGTTCTATCATATGTTTGTTTCTGGTTTATTCTGGAAGCCAAATCCTTTGTTTTGTTTTCAGTTGTGGTATTCGAGTTGCTTCAATGTAAAGTGTTGATTCCATACCTTTCCTAAGCAGTGTTCTCATATTTCTATGTGAATACTAATCCTTCATGATAATCGAGATTGTCATGTCAATCCTTTTCAACCGACGTGTTTGTCTTCAAGTGGATCCGATCATTTCAACATTCGCAAGAGCACTTCTCAGTTTTCCCAATGGTGTTCGTTCCATCTGCCCAAGATGCCTTTGTTTTCGCGCCCTCCCACCCTTTTTCTTCAAGGACTCAGATTTCTTAATCAAGTACCCTCTTATTGATGGGAAGTCTCTCCATTCTTTTCCGTCAATGTTCTTATTCGGTGATTCTCAGGAAGATACTAACGGAGCTTCAAGTTATCATTCTTCGTTCTCTTTTCTTCTCCGGTGGATCCAATTCAAGCTTTCAGTGTTGATCATATCCTTTCCTCATTTCAAATGTTTTCTCATGCCGGTGCACTTCTTAATCATCCACCTCTTGCTATTCATTGTTTTGGAGTACTGAAGATATCTCAGGAGATTCATGTTTTCATTCCTAATCCATTCAAGATATCTCGAGGTTGTTATCTCATTCAAGCCATTTAATTCAACCGGTGTAATCTCTCTTCAAATCATTTCAACAGTGTTTCTCTTGAGTGGGCCCTAACCCACAGGTCTTTTCCCAGGATCTTACCTCACTCTTCTAATTTTTCTGGAGTTATTCTCAAATACATTTCAAAGTATGACATAAGTATGAATTGTCATCAGCCATATGTCTTTCTCTGAGATCTCTCAAATTCTTTCCATCGTTGGCTCAACCTATTCTCTTTTGATTCTCCCGGAGTGTCTAAACAATTCGTGGTGGTGTTTCTCCTTGTCATTCTCGGATTTTGAAGACCAAAATGGAGTTCCTCTTAGCCGTTTTTCCAAAGATGTGTAGTTCAAGCTTGATGCCATCCTCTCATAATTGTTTTCGATTTTGAGAATTCTTTTCATACCCATCCAAAGCATTTCAGGAGTCTTTTCAGTTTGATTCTCCGGAGGCCATCATTTCAGAAGATTTATTTGTTCTCAACATTCAGATCTCATTCCCCAATTCTACCGGCTGGTGCATCATTCAAATATTCTCTAATCAGTTCATGATCTCTTCGGTCTCATGTATTTATATTCTCTCAAGTATCTTCATTCTTTTTATAATTCTTCCCGGTGGTTCTTTATCTTTTCTTCGTTCATTTTCAATTCTTACGGTGGTTCATTCAAGAGTTCTCTTCCTTGGTTATCATATCAATTCATTCGTTCTCTCCAATCCTACCGGCGGTTCGTTGAAGACCTTCCCAAGTGATGATATACCTATCTTAATCCTTTCTATGAGAATAAGTAGTATGCCAAATCCGTTGCTTGTCATCAGTCTAAATTGGTGAAGGATATGCATAATGTAATTCTTATTATTGTTTCATCCAAGTGATCTAGTTTCTTCTTTTCCAGAATGTTCATCATGTCACATTTTGCGGTCCGAGATGCTTCATCTTTTCTTTCCAGAGTTCCAAGCTCTCTCAATTATATCGTCACGAAGATCCATCTAAATCATTACAAGGCTTCACCTTGTGTTTTCAACTTCTCTTTCTTTTTATCATCATTTTGTTACCGGAGTTCTCCATGGAGGCTCTACATGGTGGTTCATCAAGGATTCCTTTCATTCTTCAATTGTTCGTCAAGATTTCTCTCAAAGCGATGATCCACCAAGCTATACTTCAAGTATTCTTCATCTTGCATTCCAAAGTGCAATTCTCTCTATCTTATCTTTTGAGGTGGTGTTATGTCGTTTGACAGCTTCCTTCATGTTTCATGATTCACAAGTTGGCCGAAATGACATATTATAAACCCATCATTTTCAATTCGTTCATGAGATCCTTTGCAACCCATCAATCTCTTCGTTGGAGTTATCTTGTGTCATGTCTCACCTAAAGCTTTCCCTAAGGATTGTTGCTATTTATGGTGCTTATAAATGATCCAAGTTCTTCATTTATCTTCCAAGTGAACTAAGTTTCTCGTCTCCTTGTTGATATCAATCCAATCTATTGTTTCCGTTAGTGGCAGAATTTTGCCTCAATTATGAGAAGTTTTCCATAGGCCCACTACAAGTTTATTCGTTTCGTTGTTGGTTTTCCAACAACTCCATTATAACCTTCTTGGAAGGGTGCTTTCCAAAATCATTTGTGGCAGAAGCTGGCATTTTCTTTTTCGTTATTTTCATTCCACTCTTTTGTTTCGGAGGCATTATGAGGTTGCTCACTTTGATCCATCATCCCATTTTTGTCAAAGATCATGTTCTTTCCTTTGCTTATCCATTCAACTGGAGTGTCGTGCCCTCTTTTCAAGTTCTTCCCATTCTGTCAAGTTTTACCTCCCTTCTCAACTGGAGTGATGTCTGAAATCTTTCTTACCCCTTGTGCCATTCTTTTAATTCTTTTGGAGGCAGTGTGTTGTTGATTTCGTCAATCTTCCCAAGTTCATGTTCAATTCCTTCCATTTACAGTCGGAGTGCTGTCCAAATTATATCATTCTTATTCCTTCTCTATCTTGTTTTAACCGAAGTGTTGTGGCTATCATTCCTCTTTTAACCGAGTCTCATCCAAGTGCTTTCATTTTGCCAAGTTCATATTCTATGCCTTCCTTTTCCAACCAGAGTGTTCTTGTAATTGGTCTTTATCGTTCCTTGTACATCGCATTTCAACCGGAGTGCTTGCATGGACTTCTTGTCCATTGCAACACTTTTCTTATGTCTTTCAACCTACAAGGTTCTAGTAATGTTCTTTGTTCCTCTTTTCTAACAGAGTGTTTCCAAATTTGTTCATGTTCCTTGCATTCTTTCATTCAATCTGTTCAACCTCGCAAGGTTCTTTGGTTTCACTCATTTGTCAAAGAAGCAACTTAGTTTTACCTCTTCTCTTCCTCTTCCGCTTCCCTCCGGTGCCATCCTAGATTTCGGGACGAGATCCTCTCGTAGTGGTGGAGTGTTGAGACGCCCCGAGTCCGATACGCCAGGTGTCTTCCAGTTATTCGTTGTTGTTGCCTTGTAATTTGCTTGCGTGTTGCATCTTGACATGTCATCATGTGCATTGCATCTACATGTTTTCAAAACTTGCATCCGTCCGGGTCTCCCAGTTGTCCGTTCTAAGCCCAGACACACTTGCACGCGACCGCGGCATGTCCGAAATATTATTTTATAAGTGGCCGGAAAATGTTCTCGGAATGGGACGAAAGTTGGCGTGCAGTCTTGTTATAGTGTAGATAGACCGCCTGTCAAGTTTCATCGCATTCAGAGCTCGTTCGATGCCCCAACGGATAACTATAGCGGCAGTATAGTCGGTTTATCGTCGGACGTTTTTGGTCTCCGAAAACTGCTGTCGGGTCTCTCTCTTCTCTTCTCTTAGCCCGAGGCCTTCTACACAGCCCACCTGCAGCCCATCTAGTCCCCCTTTGTCCGGAGTTGCACGATCGCGATCCGGGGGTCCGAAAACCACCTAAAACCCCCTAAACCTAACCCCTGCCTATTTAAGCAGCCTCCCCATTCCATTTCCGGAACCCTAGCCCCCCTTCACCTACCTCTAGCCCCCCCTCCTCAGAATCCGCGCCCCCAACCCGCAGCCGCCACCTCCACCTTCCAGCCGCCGCCTCCCACCTCAAAATCCGCCACCGGCCACCCCTCCAGCGCCACGTGGCACGCTCCTAGTGGCCAGCCACCACCTCCCAGTAGCCCGCAGCCAACCAGGTACCACCACATCGCCCCTCAGCCTCCTCCACCCGAGAGGCCCGCCTGAGCCCGCAGCCGGCCCGCCCTGGGCCGGATCTGGGCCCGAGAGCCTCCGCCCCAGCGCCCCGTCTTCCTCCCCACGGGTAAGAGCCCGAGCGCCTCCGCTCTGCCGCCTCGTCGACCTCGCCTCCTGTCCTCACCGGCGGCCTTGCCGGAGCCGTCACCGGAGACCTCCCAGGCCGGACCCCGCCGCCCTGCTCTTACTTCCCCAGCCTGTCTCCTTCTCCTCCCTCCTCTCACGTCTCCCTGTCTCTTGTTCTACAGGAGCCACCGCCGCCATTGATGAGTGCGAACCGAGTTCGCCGTCACCGGGTCTCCACCACCGCCGCCGGAAACGAACGGATCAGACGGATCCCGTCCGGATCCACTCGTTCCCGTCCTTGCCCGCCTCCCCGGATCAGGTCACTGCCGTCGTCCGCCGCTGCTCCAAGCCCCACCGGAGCCGGAGCCCCCTGCCACACGCCAGCGTTGACCGAGACGGCCAGATGCGTGGGCCGCCTCGCGCGCACCTGGCCCAGCGCCAGCTCGCGCCTGGGCCACCTCCCTTCGCCGTTGACCGCGGCCTCCCTCCAACTCCTGGGCCGAGCCCATGGCGAGGCCAGCTCCAGCGCCTCTTTTTTTCCACTGTTGGGCCAGTAGTTTCGGCCCATGTCGTTTTTCCCGTGGCGATTTTATCAATATTCCAGAGAGTAACTGTTTTACAGAAAAGTCCCTAGAGTTCATGCTTTTAATAACTCATCAACCGTACATCATATTAAAATGTTTTATATATGCAACTTGCTTAGAATTTTGTCTAGTTTCATAATATTCAACTTTCATCCATGTTAAAAATGTTTAAAATGATGTTTGCATATAATTTGCCATATTGCCATGATAAAATGATTTAATCCATAACTAAATAACCGTAGCTCCAAATTTAATAAACTTTATATGTAAATGGGGTAGAAAAATGCATAGATCAGCATGATGTACTTACTTTGCATGTTTAACAACTCTAAAATTATGTTTAGGTCAGAACAGTAGCTAATTCGAAATAGGCATATGAGGATTTTCTGGAATTGTCGTTTGTTGTTCCGGCCTCATTTAAACTTGCCTAGATAGGTAGTTTTATTATGCTTCACCTCTTGCCAAGTTTAATAATATTTAATATTGTTGGGTACATAAACCAGAGAGAACTAAATAATTGATGTGGTGTTTCGTCAATATGCAACTCATTACATATTGAGCTCCACTTAACTTATAGTTTTGCTTGTGCACTTTGTCATGCCATGCCTCTTTAAACCGGACATGCATCATACTTATTTGTGCATCATGCCATGCTTATGTGATGGTTGTTTACTATGTTGTTTGCTTCTTTCCGAGTTGCTTCTCTCGTTAGCTCCGGTTTCGTTCCAGAGTTGTGAGGATTCGTTCGACTACGTACGATTGTCTTCTTCATGGACTCGTTCTTCTTCCTTGCGAGATCTTAAGCAAGATGACCATACCCTCGAAATCACTTCTATCTTTGCTTGCTAGTTGTTCGTTCTATCGCTATGTGGCGCTACCTACCACTTGTTATATCATGCCTCCCATATTGCCATGTGAAGCCTCTAACCCACCTTTACTAGCAAACTGTTGCTTGGCTATGTTACCGCTTTTGCTCAGCCCCTCTTATAGCGTTGTTAGTTGCAGGTGAAGTTGAAGTTTGTTCCATGTTGGAACATGGATATGTTGGGATATCACAATATCTCTTATTTTAATTAATGCATCTATATACTTGGTAAAGGGTGGAAGGCTCAGCCTTATGCCTGGTGTTTTGTTCCACTCTTGCCGCCCTAGTTCCCGTCATACCGGTGTTATGTTCCTTGATTTTGCGTTCCTTACGCGGTTGGGTGTTATGGGAACCCCTTGATAGTCCGCCTTGAATAAAACTCCTCCAGCAAGGCCCAACCTTGGTTTTACATTTGCCTAACAACCTAAGCCTTTTTCCCTTGGGTTTCCGGAGCCCGAGGGTCATCTTATTTTAACCCCCCCGGGCCAGTGCTCCTTTGAGTGTTGGTCCAACCTGTCAACCGCCGGTGGCCACCAGGGGCAACTCTGGGCTGGCCTACCGGAAGTTTGGACAATCCGGTGTGCCCTGAGAATGAGATATGTGCAGCTCCTATCGGTATTTGTCGGCACAGTCGAGTGGATTTGCTGGTCTTGTTTTACCATTGTCGAAATGTCTTGTAACCGGGATTCCGAGACTGATCGGGTCTTCCCGGGAGAAGGAATATCCTTCATTGACCGTGAGAGCTTGTGATGGGCTAAGTTGGGACACCCCTACAGGGTATAACCTTTCGAGAGACGTGCCCATGGTTATGTGGTAGATGGGAATCTGTTAGTATCCGGTTGTAGAGAACTTGACACTTGACTTAATTAAAAAATGCGTCAACCGCGTGTGTAGCCGTGATGGTCTCTTTTTGGCGGAGTCCGGGAAGTGACCACGGCTCTTGGGTTATGGTTGTGCGTAAGTAGTTTCAGGATCACTTCTTGATCACTTCTAGTTTCACGGCCGTTGCGTTGCTTCTCTTCTCGCTCTTATTTGCGTATGTTAGCCACCATATTTGCTTATCGCTTGCTGCAGCTCCACCTCTTTACCCCCACCCTACCCATAAGCTTAAATAGTCTTGATCTTGCGGGTGTGAGATTGCCGAGTCCTCGTGACTCACAGATACTTCCAAGCAGTTGCATGTGCCGATGATACTAGTGCAGGTGACGCAACCGAGCTCAAGTGGGAGCTCGATGAAGATCTTGATCGTTGTTTTGTTTTGTTTTCCTGTTGATCAGTAGTGGAGCCCAGTTGGGATGATCAGGGATCTAGCATTTGGGGTTCTCTTCTTTTATTTCGGTTCCGTAGTCGAACCTTGTTTGTACTCTGGATGATGTATGTTTAACTTGTATTTGTGTGAAGTGGCGATTGTAAGCCAACTCTTATCCTTTTCTTATTTAGTACATGGGATTGTGTGAAGATTACCCCTCTTGCGACAAAACTACCATGCGGCTATGCCTCTAAGTTGTGCCCCGACACGTGGGAGATATAGCCGCATTGTGGGTGTTACAAGTTGGTAATCATAGTCATCCCCGACTTAGGAGCCCCCTGCTTGATCGAATCGCTGACGGTGTTGAGTCTAGAACAAAATGTTTTGAGTCTTAGGGTTATATATATCGGAGAGTAGGATTCTTTTTACTCCTCAGTCCCTTCGTCGCCCTGGTGAGGTCTCCTGGCGTAGAAGTTTTGACTTCCCTCTCCTCAATTTTCACGATTTTTTTTAGGATCACGCGGGTATCTTGGAATCGTTCCGATAGTCTTGTGACGAGAACATTGTTCTTGGTGCCTCCTGACATTTATGGGTTGTGGCAGTGTCCTGGGGAGTTGAGCTTCGACGTGTTGTCGTCACAGTTTTATCGTTGCAGTTCTGGAATACCCGAGTTTCGCCGACATCGAAAATCTCTTTTATGCAGTTGTTGGTAAGATAATCTCGACGCCACCTAGTACTGGGGCGGGAGTTTGTGAGTATTGCCAAAACTCGTATAACGGATGATTTTGAAATGTTGAGGTACATGATTTCCGAAGATTTCTTGGTTATGTGTTGAAGGATGGATACAACTGGATGTAGGAATTGTTAGTTTGGGTGAGATATTATGCTTCCCCTGTATCCCCAACACCTGATTGCATAACCAGAAAGTTTAGGGAGTTTATAAGTGGGAATTCAAGTATCTCGTAGGATATCTTTCCGACAGACACATGATACGATATGGGATCTATCATATGTTTGTTTCTGGCTTATTCTGCGAGCCAAATTGATACATCTCCAACGTATCTATAATTTTTTTGTTCCATGATATTATATTATCCGTTTTGGATGTTTATGAGCTTTATTATGCACTTTTATATTATTTTGGGACTAACCTATTAACCCAGAGCCCAGTGCCAGTTTCTGTTTTTTCCTTTGTTTCAGTGTTTCGCAGAAAAGGAATATCAAACGGAGTCCAAACGGAATGAAACCTTCGGGAGCGTGATTTTTGGAACGAACGTGATCCAGGAGACTTGGATTTGAAGTCAAGGAAGCTTCGAGGTGGCCACGAGACAGGGAGGCGTGTGTCGTGGTTCTAAGTCTGACAGTAGTGTAGGGGGGTAAGTATGAAGAGGCAAGATCTTAGCTATGGAGAAGTTGTAAGCACGCGAGGTTTACGAGTTCAGGCCCTTCTCGGAGGAAGTAATAGCCCTACGTCTCGGAGCCCGGAGGCGGTCGACTGGATTATGTGAGTATGAGTTACAGAGGTGCGAACCCTTGTCTCGGAGGAGGGGGTGGCTTATATAGAGTGTGCCAGGACCCCGGCCAGCCTACATTACAAAGGGTTCAATGTACATTAAGGCGGGGCGTTACTAGTAACGCTAGTAATAAAGTGTTATGATGACCATAAAAGCTATTTAATGACCAACCGTTAGCATGCTGAGTGACTTTAGGTCTCCTGGCCGTCAAGTGGTTGGATCTTGGTCGAGTGATTGCTTCTTGGTCGAGTGTCTTCGAGTCTGTCGAGTGGAACACCTTCAAGTCGATTGAAAGGTGATTTCTTCTAGAGATGTCCTTGGGTAGGGCAGTTAGGACAGGTCCATGACCCTACCCTAGGTATATAGCTTCATCATTAGCCCCCGAAAGGATCGAGATTTGAGTGGGGAAGGAGTTGAGAACTTCTCCGACTCGTTTTTCATGCCGTGAGCATATCTTGTTTCGGATCAACGGACCTGAGTGATGACGGCAACTTCCTTTTAAGTCGCCTTGATCCATTCCTAATTCTTCGTCGAGTGAATTTCTTTACTTGTAAGACTCTGAGTGACGGTGCGGAGGAGATCTTTGGTCTGACAAGTTGTTTGCTGCCCACAGATTTCGTGGGATCTGAATTTTGGGAAGCGCGTGGGACGGGGGAGGCCACAGTAATCGGATGGGATAGAGCGGAGCCGCCTCGATCCCCTCGGCGCCTTTTTCGCCATGTATCGCGCACACGGTCGTTATAGGATTTGATAGAGTCACCTGGGCCTACCCGTCAGCCACTCGGAAGCAGCCTCATATAAGGTGTTGGACCAGAGTCTCCCGCACAGTGCGTTCTCATTTCCTCTTCTCCTCTCCACGTCCCTCCGCTGCGCTCGTTCTTGCCCCCGCATCACCGCTCCGTAGGCGTCTCGCCAGCGGCAATGGGGAAGGAGAAGACGGCGGCTCTGGAGCGGGCAAAGAAGGCGACGACGAGGTCGAAGGGGAAGGCAACCACCCGGGGCGGATCTTCTTCGCGGACCGGCCTGCCGAAGGGCTAGATCTAGGGCGACTAGATCCACTCGAGGATCACCCAAGAAGACCTCGATGACCTGGCCGAAGGGGGGCTGATCCCCTACGACTCGGCGCGGCTTCCGGGGAAGGAATCTGAGCCGCAACCTCGGGAGGATGAGCGTGTTCTTCTTGCAACCCACGTCGACCGTGGATTTTCCTTGCCTCCTCACCCTTTCTTTCGAGGGTTCCTGAACTTCTTTGGGGCACAACTCCACCATTTTACCCCCAACTCAATCGTTTATCTCGCCGCTTTCATTTCTTTGTGTGAGAATTTCCTGGGTTGCCGACCTCACTGGGGTCTTTTCAAGCATATTTTCACTTGTCGCTCCCAGACAGTGAAAAAGGCTAATCCAAGTGATGAGAGGACCCAAGTGATCCAGATGTGTGGGGGCCTTGGCATCCAGACGAGAGGGAAAAGCTCCTTTCCGGCCATGATTCTTCCTGACTCAGTTCGCGGATGGCAGTCGACCTGGTTTTACTGTAAAGACCAGTCGACGCCAGGGCAATCGACTGGCCTCCCTCCCTTTACCATGGACCGAGTGGAGAAACCCTCCCCTTTGAAGGTGCTCCCGGAGGAGAAGGCGCATGTGAAGGTGTTGGTCGATCGAGTGGTCCAGCTTATTCGTGACGAGGTCATTGGTATGGATCTCTTGGAGGTCTTCCTTCAGCGGCGCATCCAGCCTCTTCAAGCTCGAGACCATCCGATGTGGATGTATTCGGGTCTTGAAGACTCCACTCGGATCCATCCGGAGGAGGTCGACGACGACACACTGGAGAAGTGGCTGTCGGGCATTACCGGGAACAAGGACAATCCCAGGGGAGCCAGGAGAATTCCCCCATTCGACCAGTCTCATGCACCAGAGCAGGTCCGATTCCGAGTTTTTGCTTGTAATCTGAATTCACTCACGCAGCTGCCTGTATTACGTCGACTGACTTTGCTCTCCTTGCTTTCTTTCAGGCCATTATTGAAATGTATTCAATGCCCAACGGGGAGCAAGAGCAAGTTCTGGAAGGCGAGGCGAGTGGTGGCGAAAGTGGCGAGTGGACCTCCGATGGTGAAGGGGATGGAGGAAGCGACGACTCAAGTGATGGAGAAGAAGTCGAGTCACCCCCTTGCAGGGAGAGGCGATCCAAGCTTGACCAAGAACGGCCAAGTGCCCGCGACAAGGCAACTACTCAGGCTGGTCAGTCTTTGAAGTGTCCTCGGATCTCTTCACCACCCCCGACTGAGAATGCGCCAAAGCACCCCAAAGTTGTAGAGCCGCGGACTCCGAAGGCATTGCCGAAGATCAAGATTGATATCCCCATCGCCTCCGCGTGAGTGTCTCTCTTTGTATTCACTCGACGCTTCACGCTGTTTTGTTTTCCTTGTTTTAACTGGACGAACTTTGGAATTGTCAGCGCTGCCACTTCCGGGACCTCAGCTTATAGGGATGATGATGAGGTGATGGAGGATGCGGTCACTTCTAATCTGGGTATGATTTCTGCCATACTATCTTTATTCGGTCGATTCAACTGCAATGTGCATCATTGGGTGACGTGATTTTGGCAATTGAACTTTGCATAGCTCCCAACATTATTGACCTCCCTGATGATGATGAAGAGCCCGAGAGGCCTTTGACGAGGAAGAATAGGCGAGCTCCTATAAGCGAGGCGCTACAGTCGATGCCAAGGGCAGAACCAGTCGTTCAGGACACTGGCGACGTCAATCGGGGTTCTGTTACCTTCGCCGAGCCACTGTCGAGTGCCTTGCCTTCTTCGTCGATTGCTCGGACCTCTGTCGACCCACCTTCAGTTTTTGCGACCCATCATGTCCCAGAGGACAAGGTGAATGTTGTTAGGGAAGCCATACGCTAGGCGGCCGTTATGATGGAGAAGATGAAGATGGTGCAGGACGCCAGCCAAGCCGCCTATGATGCCAACTCGGCTCTCCAGAGCAACGTTCAGGTTAGTTGGTCGCCGCTTGTTCTGTTAGGATATGCTACCTGAAGATTCTTTCCGAAAATCTTTGCATCTGTACACCCACTGGGTGCGTCGATTGAATTTTTGGACTAGTGGGGGCACGCTGAGTGCACCCACTGGGTGTAGTCCCCGAGACTATGGTGGACTGCTGGCAGTCGGCTGTAGTCTTTGTATTTTGCCGAATGTATAAACTAAACTGGTAGTTTGTCTTTTCCACTCGGTCTGGTTGAGTGGGATCAGAACTGGTGGGGGCACGCTAAGTGCACCCACTGGGTGTAGTCCCCGAGACTATGGTGGACTGCTGGCAGTTGACTGTAGTCTGAGTTCTACTTTCCCTCTTTCTGCCTCTTTTTTTTGGACTCGACTTCGGCGGGCCGGTCGAGTGGGATCAGAATCGGTGGGGGCACGCAAAGTGCACCCACTGGGTGTAGTCCCCGAGACTATGGTGGACTGCGGGCAGTCGACCGTAGTCTTAGTATTTATTGCCTTTGTTGTTTTTTGCTGTAAAAATAACTTCTCCCCTTTGATTTCAGAAATCTTGTGATCTTGGACCTCGCTTTGCTGACTTGGAGAAGCAGCAGATTCAACTGAACCTTGACTTGGAGCTGGCCAGGACAGAGCTGCAAAAGGTTAGAGACGGCACCGCAGGTAAGACGAGTTTGTCGACTGGTAAGTTTTAGGCTTGAGTACCCTTCTGCTATTTCTGAATCAATCATCATTTCTTTGCAGAAAAACTGAGAGAAGCTCTGGCGAAGAAGGATCAGGATTTGGCCGCTGCTCGTAAGGAGGCTGATGACAAGAACGCTCTGGCCGAACAGAAGCTGGCTTCAGTCGGCCAACTGGAAGAAGAGAATACCAGGTTGAAGACCGCTCTGAATGACTCCAACAAGGAGTGCTCGCGCTGGAAGAAGGCGAATCTTGTCCAGGGCGAGAAAATGGAAGGCATTGCTCGCAGGAGGGATGATCTGGAGAGCTATCTGAGAAGTCTTGCCAAGAAGTTGTTCATCAAGCTTGAAGGTGCACATTCTGTTCCGACTGACTTTTTTTGTGTCGACTCAGTGTATGAAAATTGACTTATCCTTGGATTGTGAATGCAGAGTTTTGCCAGAACTTTGAAGAGGAGACTGGGCGGATCGAACCAGGTTTGGATCCAATCAACTCTCCCGTGAAAGATGAAACTACCATGAATCTGCTCCGTCTGGAATCTTGCATCGACAGTGTCGTGGACTACTTGGCTCGACTGAAGGTCGCCATGTCGCGGATTGACCCGGCACTTTGGCCAGAGGCTGTGCTCCAAAATGATATTGAGTCCCTGATGACTCGACTAAATGAAATCCCCAACCGAGTGCAGGAGTGGAAGAAGTCTGCTGCTCGGTGTGGTGCTGACATGGCTCTGTCTTTGGTTCGTGTCCACTGCAAGGAGGTGCGACAGGACAAACTGGCAGCAATCAAGGTCGCCAACACCCAGAAGCATGACTTCTGAACCTTTATGGAGACTTTCATCGCTGCAGCCACCCGGACAGCCGACGGCGTCGACCTGGATGAGTTCGTCGAGCCTGCCAGCCCTCCTCCCGCAGAGTGAACAAACTCTTATGTCCCACCTTAAATTTGCCTCGGAATGCCGAGTGGTTTCTGTAACCATTAAACTTTTTTGGGCTGCATGCCCGAGTACTTCGATCTGTGATCTGGAACCTTTGGCATTTACCTGAACTTGGTTTACCATTGAATGTCTTTATGAACTCCTGCTGAGTGAACCCATTCTTCATTCGAGACAACTTTTGCATTTGCAGCGCAGCTCCGAAGGAGAGGGAAGCAGTCGACCCATGTCTTGTATTTGTGGCGAAGCTCCCCAGGGGAAGGCGGCGGTCGACCCACACCCTGTTACTGCAGAGTGGGACAGAGCGCACATTGTATTTGTGGCAAAGCTCCCCAGGAGAAGGTGGCAGTCAACCTGCCCCTCGTCGTCCTTGAGGAATGAGATGTATTTCGTACTTAGGCGAGTTCTGGACTGCAGCTAAGCCCCTGAGTGGGAGGATTGCTCTCCACTCGGTAGGATTTTTTCAAACTTAGGCGAGTGTCGGACTGCAGCTAAGTCTCTAAGTGAGAGAACTTAGGCGAGTACTGGACTGCAGCTAAGCCCCCGAGTGGGAGGATTGCTCTCCACTCGGTAGGATTTTTTCAAACTTAGGCGAGTGTCGGACTGCAGCTAAGTCTCTAGTGAGAGAACTTAGGCGAGTACTGGAC
>NC_057812.1:486769129-486794422 GCF_018294505.1 Triticum aestivum | reverse complement strand
GGACTGCAGCTAAGCCCCCGAGTGGGAGGATTGCTCTCCACTCGGTAGGATTTTTTCAAACTTAGGCGAGTGCCGGACTGCCGCTAAGTCTCCAGTGAGAGAACTTAGGCGAGTACTGGACTGCAGCTAAGCCCTCGAGTAGAACGATTGCTCTCCACTCGGTAGGATTTTTTCAAACTTAGGCGAGTGCCGGACTGCAGCTAAGTCTCCAAGTGAGAGAACTTAGGCGAGTCCTGGACTACAGCTAAGCCTCCGAGTGGGAGGATTGCTCTCCACTCGGCAGGATTTTTTCAAACTTAGGTGAAACGGATTCGCAGCTAAGCCCCCGAGTGAGAGGCTGGCTCGCCACTCGGTAGGAAACTCTTTTTACAAACTTAGGCGAATCGGATTCGCAGCTAAGCCACCCATTGGGGGATTTCTTACGCAAACAAAAACAATAATAATCACTGGGAAAATTATAACGCTCTTGTCTTTGATAAATAAACTACAGGAGTTTTTCTTATTACATCTCATCTGAGTGAGAATTTAAGTATAAAAGGGGCGGAGTAGCTCCGCATTCCAGGCTCGTGGCTCATCAATCTGACAATCGACATTGTAGAGGTGGTATGCCCCATTGTGGAGGACTCTGGTGACTATGAAGGGGCCTTCCCAAGTAGGAGCGAGCTTGTGTGGTTTCTGCTGATCCACTCGGAGGACTAAGTCTCCTTCTTGGAAGGCTCGACTCTTCACATTTCTGGCATGGAATCGACGCAAGTCTTGCTGATAGATGGTCGGTCGAATCAAGGCCATTTCTCTTTCTTCTTCTAGGAGGTCGACTGCGTCCTACCGGGCTTGTTCTGCTTCATCTTCTGAGTAGAGCTCGACTCTGGGAGCGTTGTGAAGCAGGTCACTCGGTAAGACTGCCTCGGCTCCGTAGACCAGAAAGAATGGGGTTCTTCCGGTCGACCGATTCGGGGTTGTCCTCAATCCCCAAAGGACTGATGGAAGCTCGTCGACCCATGCGCCTGCTGCGTGCTTGAGATCGCGCATCAATCGGGGTTTCAGTCCTTTGAGAATTAGGCCGTTTGCCCTTTCTGCTTGCCCATTTGACTGGGGGTGAGCGACCAAAGCATAGTCGACCCGAGTGCCCTGAGAGGCGCAAAAGGCCCTGAATTTGTCGGAATCGAAGTTTGACCGGTTGTCGGTGATGATGCTGTGTGGAACTCCATATCTGAATATCAACTCTCTGATGAAACTGATAGTGGTGCAAGCATCAAGATTCTTGATAGGCTTGGCTTCAATCCATTTGGTGAACTTGTCGACTGCTACCAGCACATGAGTGAAGCCGCTCCTACCTGTTCTCAGTGGTCCAACCATGTCCAGCCCCCAAACAGCGAAAGGCCAGACGTGTGGAATGGTTTTCAGGGCTGACGCGGGCTTGTGCGGCATATTGGAGTAATACTGACATCCTTCACATTTGTCGACTATCTCTTTTGCCATCTCATTGGCTCTTGGCCAGTAGAACCCAGCTCGGTATGCTTTAGCCACAATGGTCCGAGAGGACGCATGATGACCACAGGTCCCCGAGTGGATATCGTTAAGGATCATCTGACCTTCTTCTAGTGTAATACACTTCTGGCCGACCCCGGTCGCGCTTTCTCTATATAACTGTCCCTTTATGATTGTAAAGGCCTTGGATCGATGGACAATCTGTCGAGCCTCTTCTTCGTCTTCTGGGAGTTCTTTCCTTAGGTTGTATGTGATGTACGGTTCTGTCCAGACGGGAGTGATAACCAAGACTTCCATGATCAGGTCGACCACAGCCGGAACTTCAACTTCAGTCGGATCCGTGGCGCTTTTTGGTTGCGGGGCCTCTTCAGTGAAGGGATCCTCCTGGACTGATGGTGTGTGGATGTGTTCCAAAAACACATTGCTGGGAATGGCTTCTCTTTTGGAACCTATTTTTGCCAGATCATCAGCTGCTTGATTTTTCAGTCGGGGTATGTGATGAAGCTCTAACCCCTGGAATTTCTTCTCCAGCTTTCTCACTGCATTGCAATAACCAGTCATGGCTGGACTTCTGACGTCCCATTCCTTCATCACTTGATTGACCACCAAATCTGAGTCGCCATAGACCATGAGGCGACGGACGCCGAGTGAAATGGCCATGCGCAACCCATATAAAAGTGCTTCGTATTCCGCCTCGTTGTTAGAGGAATCAAAGTGGATTTGAAGAACATATCTGAGTTTATCTCCTCTGGGGGAGACCAACACCACTTCGGCGTCGGAACCATTTAGCATCTTGGAACCGTCAAAGAACATGGTCCAATGCTCCGAGTGAACCTGAGTCGGCAGTTGCTGTTCAATCCACTCGGCAACGAAATTCGCGATTGCCTGGGACTTGATAACTTTATTTGCCTCAAACTTGATATCTAGAGGAAGGAGTTCAATCGCCCATTTTGCCACTCGACCAGTTGCGTCCCTGTTATGCAAGATCTCTGACAACGGAGCGTCGCTGACGACTGTAATGGAGTGATCAGAGAAGTAGTGGGAAACTTTCTTTGTGGTCATATAAATCCCATATACGAGCTTCTGATAATGAGGATATCTTTTCTTCAATGAGGTCAAGACTTCAGAAATATAATACACTGGACGTTGAACTTTGAAGGTTTTCCCTTCTTCTTCCCGCTTGACCGTAAGTACCGTACTGATGACTTGTCTTGTGGCTGCAATGTAAAGCAGCAAAGGCTCCTTGCTGATTGGGGCAGCAAGCACCGGCTGGGTGGAGAGCAGAGCTTTGAGCTCTGTGAACGCTGTGTCAGCTTCAGGAGTCCACTCGAACTTGTCAGACTTCTTCATCAATCGGTAAAGAGGCAATGCCTTTTCACCGAGACGAGATATGAATCGACTTAGGGCGGCCAAGCAACCAGTAAGCTTCTGAACATCGTGCACTTGCACAGGACTTTTCATTCGGAGTATAGTACCGACTTTTTCTGGATTGGCGTCGATTCCCCGTTTGGAAACGAGAAAACCAAGTAACTTTCCGCCAGGAACCCCGAATGTGCATTTTGATGGATTAAGCTTGATATCAAACCTTCTGAGATTGGCAAAGGTTTCAGCAAGGTCAGTCAGCAGGTCGGAACCCTTCCGTGACTTGACCACAATATCATCCATGTACGCCTCCACATTCTGACTGATTTGGGTGAGCAAACACTTCTGAATCATCCTCATGAATGTGGCTCCGGCATTCTTGAGGCCGAATGGCATGGTAACATAACAAAAGCACCCGAATGGAGTGATGAAAGCTATTTTGATCTCGTCAGGCCCATACAGACGGATTTGATGGTACCCGGAATAGGCGTCTAAAAAAGACAGTCGCTCACATCTCGCAGTCGAGTCGACTATCTGGTCGATGCGGGGGAGAGGAAAATGATCTTTCGGGCAGGCTCGATTGATATGTTTAAAGTCAATGCACATGCGAAGTGACTTGTCCTTCTTGGGGACCATGACAACATTGGCGAGCCACTCGGAGTGGTAGATTTCTCGGATGAACTCCGCCGCTAAGAGACGGCCACCTCTTCGCCAATGGCCTTTCTCTTCTGAACGGCGGACCGTCAAAGATGTTCCTTGACAGGTTTTACTTTTGAGTCGACTCTTAGGCGGTGCTCAGCCAGCTCCCTGGGAACACCCCGCATGTCAGAGGGCTTCCATGCGAAAATGTCCCAGTTCTCACGGAGGAACTGGATGAGCGCTTCTTCCTATTTGGAGTCGAGTGTTGTTGAGATATGAGTTGGAGCAGCGCTGGGGTCGGTCGGGTGGATGTGAGTTGTCTTCGTATCGCCAGTCGACTGAAAAGCTGACTCCGTAGCGGGCTTGTTGGCTCGCAACAAATCACTCGGGTCTACAGTCTTCTGGTATTCCTGCAACTCCACCACTGCCATTTGAGCATCGGTGATCTTCGAACCTTTCTGAAAACATTTTTCCGCTTACTTCCGATTGCCCGTAATAGTGATCACACCTTTGGGGCCAGGCATCTTCAATTTGAGATACACATAACACGGTCGGGCCATAAAGCGTGCATAAGCCGGCCTGCCCAAAATAGCGTGGTAGGCACTCTGGAAGTCTACAACTTCAAATGTCAACTTCTCTTTGCGGTAATTCTTGGAATCACCGAAAACCACATCAAGAGCAATCTGGCCGAGTAATTCAGCCTTCTTCCCAGGAATGACTCCATGGAAACTCATGTTGCTAGCACTGAGTCTGGACATCGGAATGCCCATCCCTTTCAACGTCTCAGCATACAATATGTTCAAACCACTGCCACCATCCATCAAGACTTTGGTCAGTCGAGTGCCTTCAACCACTGGGTCGACCACCAGAGCTTGCCTCCCAGGGTGGCAATATGCGTCGGGTGATCGGATTGGTCGAACGTGATGGCAGTCTGGGACCATTTCAAATAACTTGGTGTCGCCGGAGCAGCCATATTCACCTCTTGGTTGATGACTTTCAGTCGACTTTTGCTCTCAACATCAGCAAAAATCATCAGGGTGGAATTGACTTGAGGGTATCCGTCGTCACTGTCCTCTTTGTCCTCGACCTTGTCTGACTCCATTTTCTTACCTTTGGGCTGCTTGCCCTGGAACTACTGGATCAAGAGTCGACACTGTCGAGTGGTATGTTTCGGGTAAATGAAATTACCCTCTTCATCTTTCTTTGTGTGGACGAGACATGGCAAGTCCAACACATCATTTCCTTCCTGGTCTTTAACCTTTTGGGGGTTCCAAGGCCCTTTAGGTTTCCCTTTAAACTTTCCTTGGGTTAAAGCCAAGGCTTCCCCGGGAGCCGCTGGCTTGGCTTTCCGCTTCTGTTTCCGATTGGAATTGCCTCCGGTTTCTTGGGCGACTGACTTGAGCTTGCCACTCCTGAGTCGATCCTCATCTTCACCATTAGCGTACTTGGTGGCAATCTCCATCATCCGATTTAGGGACATATCCCCGGTTCGACCCAATTTCAAATTCAATTCTCTGTACTTGACGCCTTCCTTGAAGGCACAAACTGCTTGGTGGTCAGGCACATTCTCCATCGAGTGGTGTAACGTGATCCACCTCTGGATGTAATCCCTCAAAGTTTCATTCGGCTTCTGCACGCAAGACCGCAGTTCCGTCAGCCCTGCCAGTCGCTTGCATGTGCCTTCAAATGTGGTGACAAACACTCGGGAGAGATCTTCCCAAGTGTAAATGCTGCTAGGTGCTAACTGGTTCAACCACGCTCTGGCCGAGCCCTCCAACATGAGAGGCAGGTGCTTCATGGCCACTTCATCATTGCCGCCGCCAATCTGGACGGCCACTCGGTAGTCCTCAAGCCAAGTATCGGGCTTGGACTCGCCAGTGAACTTACTGACTCCAGTCGCCAATGTGAAGTTGGGAGGAATCACAGCGGCCCTGATGGCTCTACTAAAGCACTCTGGCCCCGAAACATGTACTCTGCTACTGGTAGGTGCATCTCTGTCGTGACCTTCTCGGTGAGCCCTGTTCCTGTCGACCAAACCCTGGACGAGAATGGATCTCGCGTCAAAGCCTGGCCCTCTGGGGTCGACTGGAATCCTTCGCCCACCACTATGAGGGCACCTGTCATCCTGCTGGCGAGGCACATACAACCCGCTCCTTGGGGGAGGCGTGGGCACTCGACGTCGACCGTCACGATCGACTCGGTGATCATACTACTCATGGTTCCCATACTGGTCACGCCGGTCTCCACGTCCCTCATGCCTCGGGGGCAATCTCGGGCTGTGAGCCAACTGGACTGTGTCCGCGGCAACGGACCTGCTGTGAATCCTGTTTCGCGACTGAGAAACAGCGGAATTCTGATCTCCTGCTGCCCGGAGTAACGCTCTGATCTGCAGCAAGCCTCTGCTAGCCTCCGACTGGGAAGGCTGAATCGACTCCGCTATACGGGCCGCAGCTGCTAAATTCTGAATCGGAGTTCGATATACCTGCGGGGGCGGGAAGAGCTGACGTCGACTGGATTCGGGAACCCGTTGTCTCGCACGCTCGTCGAGTGCTCGCTGGAGGTTCCCCAGTCGAGTGCGCTCGGCCAAGTTTGTCAGACGCGCGTCCTCCAAGGCGCGAGCCTCGGGGGTTTCTCCAACGATAGGAGTGTGCAGTGCATCTATGTTCCGGCGGCGAAGTTCTTCTCTCTGCAGCGACGTGAGAGGCTCGGGAAGATACTCCTCATGGAGACGCGATGGGTCGCCTCCACCCGCGCCTTCGTCGGTGCGGGGAAAACCGGGAGGACTGGGTGGTCCATCGACCATCAGAACCTCCGCCGCTGGATCGCTGCTGTCGCACTCGGATGCGGTCTCTGTGGAGCCAGTCAACAGGTCGAACAGGCCGTAGAGGGATTCGTCGGGCACGATCGCCGCGACTTGAGGGGTGGCCGACTGACGTGCCACCGCGTGCCTCACCCACCGCTGAAGTCTCGACCGACCGGAGCACTTGCGCCGACGGGAAACAGGGAGGGAGGACAACACAGGAGCCGACTGGTAGGGGGTCGACGGTTGCCGCAGGAGAACGCCGCGGACGCACGCGCTAAAGTGCGTTGCACCGCGAGCAGGAAGTGCGTCCACGTCGAGCGGAGCCTCCTGGAGCCAAGCAGAGTCGTCGACAATGAACGTGAGCGCGCCGAGACGGATCTTGCGGCCCTCCATCGAAAATCCGCCGAAAACCATGATGATTCGGGTCGGAAAAGGTCGCAACTCCTCCAACAAACGCTAAAACACCTGCCCCATGGTGGGCGCCAACTGCCGTGGTTCTAAGTCTGACAGTAGTGTAGGGGGGTAAGTATGAAGAGGCAAGATCTTAGCTATGGAGAAGTTGTAAGCACGCGAGGTTTACGAGTTCAGGCCCTTCTCGGAGGAAGTAATAGCCCTACGTCTCGGAGCCCGGAGGCGGTCGACTGGATTATGTGAGTATGAGTTACAGAGGTGCGAACCCTTGTCTCGGAGGAGGGGGTGGCTTATATAGAGTGTGCCAGGACCCCGACCAGCCTACGTTACAAAGGGTTTAATGTACATTAAGGCGGGGCGTTACTGGTAACGCTAGTAATAAAGTGCTATGATGACCATAAAAGCTATTTAATGGCCGGCCGTTAGCGTGCGGAGTGACTTTAGGTCTCCTGGCCGTCTAGTGGTTGGATCTTGGTCGAGTGATTGGTTCTTGGTC
The DNA here is from genome assembly GCF_018294505.1 of Triticum aestivum. Taxonomy (NCBI): domain Eukaryota; kingdom Viridiplantae; phylum Streptophyta; class Magnoliopsida; order Poales; family Poaceae; genus Triticum; species Triticum aestivum. The sequence continues at coordinate 486,787,223 of NC_057812.1, read as the reverse complement.
GAGTGTCTTCGAGTTTGTCGAGTGGAACACCTTCAAGTCGATTGAAAGGTAATTTCTTTTAGAGATGTCCTTGGGTAGGGCAGTTAGGACAGATCCATGACCCTACCCTAGATACATAGCTTCATCAGCGTGCCTGCCCCCGGGCACGCCCCCACCCTCATGGGCCCCTTGTGGCTCCCCTGACCGACTTCTTTCCCCTATATATATATATATCCATATTTAAAAACAATAATGAGGCTAGCCAACTCACCTCCAGAAGGCTCCCCCGATTGAGGCTTCATCGACTGTCCAAACTGCCTTTCTGACGTGCTTAAGCCGTTGGATCTTCACTTGCAGTTAAATTATTTTCACTCCACGGTTTATTTTTCTGTCCAATGACTGGTGGGCTCGTCTCGTGTCTGTATTCGCTGGGTAAGCGGCGCCGGGTGAGAGAGAATTTGTCCCATCCGCGCGCCGCGCCCGCACCCAACGCAACACAATCCCCTCGCCCCGCACGCCGTGGACACTTCGGTCCCCTCATCTCGCACGAACCCTAGGAGAGAGAGATAGGAATATGAGAGGGAGAGAAAGGGGAGAGGAGAGGAGAGGGAGGTCCGGCAGCGGACGGGAGAGGGTGACCGGCCGGCGTCGGCCTACACCGGCGAGGCGTCGGCCTGCGCCCCTCCTCGCACACGAACCCTAGCTGAGAGACAAAATGAGGGGGAGAGAGAGAAGGAGGGAGAAAGAGAGAGGAAAGAGGAAAGGGAGGTGCGGCAGCTGAAATGAGAGAGGGTCATCGGCCGGTGCCACAGAGGACGGGCCCAACCTGGACGCGACTTGGAGGTTGGCGGCGGCTCGATCCACTCCTGGATCGGGAGCTGCGACGAGGCTGGGGCTCGGGCGCGTTGTACGGGAGGCTGCACTCCACCTCTTCCTCATGGTGCGGCGGACAACGGCTCTTGCGGTCGTGCGGCTGACGGCGGCCTTGGTTTGCTGCTTCGTTAGCTCTTCTTCTTCACTTCCTTAATTCCCAGGACAACCATTTTGTTGCTTCCTGTACAAATAGAGTGTGTTAGACTTTCTCTTTGTTTGTCTCATCCCCTTCTTAAGTGACTGGTTCCTGCACGGTTATTGGCTTCTCCAATGGATCATGTAGGTAGAAACTAAAAAGAACTGGATAATTTCTTTTTCCCTTCTTTTAATTTCAATAGGATTCCTGAGTTCAGAATTGACAATTCATATCAGTATTCGGTACAGAGCAGATCAATTGATTTTCATAAAAACGCATATTAGAATTATCATTGGATTGGTTTTCAAGTGCCTTTATTAGACATATAGTGCAGAGGGAGTAAATTAGTTTCACAGAATGTTTCCTTGGATTTTAGTTGCACTTCATTCTGTTGTTTCGGTCTTTGTACATTCAGATGTTTTTTAATTCAAAAGGAAACAACTCACAGAGGTTATGTACGGGAGGCTACACTCTGCCTCTTCCTCATGGTGCGGCGGACGGCGGCTCTTGCGGTCGTGTGCTGACGACGGCCTCAGCGGGTGGGCGGCCAATGGCGGTGCCAGGGGTTAGCTGTGTAGGCAACTGACTACACAACATTTTGGCATGCATTAGTAGACATCAAGCAAAAACCAGTTTTCACACAAGCATAAGTATTTGACATCACAACTTTAAATTGACATCATAACGTTGAACTCTTGGCTTCACCACTGTGAGCGACTACACTTGCAGCTGGCGCTCTACCCATGGATTCCGGCATTAGCTCGAAACGCTCAGGTGGGCAATTAGAAACCCTTCTATTTATATATTTTAGGACAGCTAATGGATAAATCTCGATTTGAATTGTTAGTTGCAAATTTGTTCTTTTGCTCATGATGTGATTTCTTTTGCTAGGACAAATTAGGTCTCGGCCAATGGTGGAGAAGACGGAGTACAGGGATGAGCCGCTCGAGCACTGTTTGATGGGATGTTCGCACGCAAGATGCAGAAGTTCGCCAGAAGGAAGAAGAGCTGGGCATCGAGGAGGAGAAGAAGGTGGTATGCGAGGTGCTTGCAGGCCCAGCAGCAGGAGGCCGTCCTTGAGGTGCTCTTGTGGATGGTCCATTCCGGCGCTGGGCCTACGTGTTCAATGCTGCCCTCACCATCCCCTTCTTCCATTGGCTCATCGGCCCGTCAGAGTTCAGAGATCTAATACTCCGCACTGCCTCCAGTCCATTTTCAGATAAGGTTTATCATCACCCCATAGATCATGTGTTGTTGATTGACCAGGTTATTGAGGTGGAGGTCAACGGGGTGAGGCAGAGAAGTGGAGTGCTCATAAAGAAACGAAGGTATGTATGAATATGATGGATGCTTCCATTGCCAACTAATGAAATGCATGTCTCATGAACGCGCGGCTGCTGCCTGGACTCGTCGCTGCCGCCGCCTCCAGTCGCTTCTGCCTAGGCATCCCGTCGCTAGCAAGTTAATTTTGTTCCGGTCCCAGCTGTCCTCTTATCCTCCGTGCTTGATTGCTACAGGTTCTTGTTGTGTGTGTGCTTGCTGACTTAGTGTTGTGTGTGTCCGGGCACCCATTGTATTTTTTTGCTGGCTTGCCGTTGCGTGCCAGAAGGCGAAGGAGGTGGAGGATACCGGCTTCAAGCTATGGTACACGGGGACGGCTGCAAACAGAAATTGCGTAGGCATCTTGATCAACAAGAGCCTCAAGTATGGAGTGGTAGACATCAAGAGACGTGGGGACCGGATTATCCTGGTCAAGCTGGTAGTTGAGGACTTGGTTCTCAATGTTATCAGCGCGTATGCCCCGCAAGTAGGCCACAATGAGAACACCAAGAGGGAGTTCTGGGAAGGCCTGGAAGACATGGTTAGGAGTGTACCGATTGGTGAGAAGCTCTTCATAGGAGGAGACCTCAATGGCCACGTGGGTACATCTAACACAGGTTTTGAAGGGGCGCATGGGGGCTTTGGCTATGGCATCAGGAATCAAGAAGGAGAAGATGTCTTAAACTTTGCTCTAGCCTACAACATGATTGTAGCCAACACCCTCTTTAGAAAGAGAGAATCACATCTGGTGACTTTTAGTAGTGGCCAACACTCTAGCTAGATTGATTTCATCCTCTCGAGAAGGGAACACAGGCGTGCGTGCCTAGACTGTAAGGTGATACCTGGAGAGAGTGTTGTACCCCAGCATAAGCTGGTGGTTGCTGACTTCCGCTTTCGGATTCGTGTCCAGCGGGATAAGCGGGCTAAAGTCGCTAGAACGAAGTGGTGGAAGCTCAAGGGGGAGGTATCTCAGGCGTTCAAGGAGAGGGTCATTAAGGAGGGCCCTTGGGAGGAAGGAGGGGATGCGGACAATGTGTGGATGAAGATGGCGACTTGCATTCGTAAGGTGGCCTCAGAGGAGTTTGGAGTGTCCAGGGGAAGGAGAAGCGAAGATAAGGATACCTAGTGGTGGAATGATGATGTCCAGAAGGCGATTAAAGAGAAGAAAGATTGCTTTAGACGCCTATACCTGGATAGGAGTGCACACAACATAGAGAAGTACAAGATGGCGAAGAAGGCCGCAAAGCAAGCTGTTGGTGAAGCAAGGGGTCGGGCGTATGAGGACCTCTACCAACGGTTAGGCACGAAGGAAGGCGAAAGGGACATCTATAAGATGGCCAAGATCCGAGAGAGGAAGACGAGGGATATTGGCCAAGTCAAATGCATCAAGGACGGAGCAGGCCAACTCTTGGTGAAGGACGAGGAGATTAAGCATAGATGGCGGGAGTACTTCGACAAGCTGTTCAATGGGGAGAATGAAAGCTCTACCATTGAACTGGATTACTCTTTTGATGAGACCAGCATGCGTTTTGTGCGTCGAATCCAGGAGTCTGAGGTCAAGGAGGCTTTAAAAAGGATGAAGGGAGGCAAGGCGATGGGCCCGGATTGTATCCCCATTGAGGTGTGGAAAGGTCTCGGGGACATAGCGATAGTATGGCTAACCAGGCTTTTCAATCTCATTTTTCGGGCAAACAAGATGCCAGAAGAATGGATACGGAGTATATTAGTACCAATCTTCAAGAACAAGGGGGATGTTCAGAGTTGTACTAATTACCGTGGAATTAAGCTGATGAGCCATACAATGAAGCTATGGGAGAGAGTCATTGAGCACCGCTTAAGAAGAATGACAAGCGTGACCAAAAACCAGTTTGGTTTCATGCCTGGGAGGTCGACCATGGAAGCCATTTTCTTGGTACGACAGCTTATGGAGAGATATAGGGAGCAAAAGAAGGACTTGCATATGGTGTTCATTGACTTGGAGAAGGCCTATGATAAGATACCGCGGAATGTCATGTGGTGGGCCTTGGAGAAACACAAAGTCCCAGCAAAGTACATTACCCTCATCAAGGACATGTACGATAATGTTGTGACAAGTGTTCGAACAAGTGATGTCGACACTGATGACTTCCCGATTAAGATAGGACTGCATCAGGGGTCAGCTTTGAGCCCTTATCTTTTTGCATTGGTGATGGATGAGGTCACAAGGGATATACAAGGAGATATCCCATGGTGTATGCTCTTTGCGGATGATGTGGTGCTAGTTGACGATAGTCGGGCGGGGGTAAATAGGAAGTTAGAGTTATGGAGACAAACCTTGGAATCGAAAGGGTTTAGGCTTAGTAGGACTAAAACCGAGTACATGATTTGCGGTTTCAGTACTACTAGGTGTGAGGAGGAGGAGGTTAGCCTTGATGGTCAGGTGGTACCTCGGAACGACACCTTTCGGTATTTGGGGACAATGCTGCAGGAGGATGGGGGTATTGATGAAGATGTGAACCATCGGATCAAAGCCGGATGGATGAAGTGGCGCCAAGCTTCTGGCATTCTCTGTGACAAGAGAGTGCCACAAAAGCTAAAAGGCAAGTTCTACAGGACGGCGGTTCGACCCGCAATGTTGTATGGGGCTGAGTGTTGGCCGACTAAAAGGCGACATGTTCAACAGTTAGGTGTGGCGGAGATGCGTATGTTGAGATGGATGTGTGGCCACACGAGGAAGGATCGAGTCCGGAATGATGATATACGAGATAGAGTTGGGGTAGCACCAATTGAAGAGAAGCTTGTCCAACATCGTCTGAGATGGTTTGGGCATATCCAGCGCAGGCCTCCAGAAGCTCCAGTGCATAGCGGATGGCTAAAGTGTGCGGAGAATGTCAAGAGAGGGCGGGGTAGACCGAATTTGACATGGGAGGAGTCCGTTAAGAGAGACCTGAAGGATTGGGGTATCACCGAAGAGCTAGCTATGGACAGGGGTGCATGGAAGCTTGCTATCCATGTGCCAGAGCCATGAGTTGGTTGCGAGAGCTTATGGGTTTCACCTCTAGTCTACCCCAACTTGCTTGGGACTAAAGGCTTTGTTGTTGTTGTTGTTGTTGTTGTTTGCCGTTGCGTGCATGATTGTTGTGGCTGGCTTGGTGGTAGCATCATACATACTTGGTCGTAGCGCTCTCTTGCTAGCTACAAGTTCTTGTTGTGTGTTTGGTTACTACTGGCTTAGTTACGTGTATGTGTCTGGGCACATGTTGTGTTATTTTGCTGGCTTGCTGCTGCGTGCATGATTGTTGTGACTAGGCTCTGGTTGTTCGGTGTTGGGCTGTTGATGGCATGCGACCTGCTTCAAAAAAAGGAAAGAAAGCAAGCATTTGTTTATAGAACAAATATATTGAAAAAAATTCCATGGAAAGCGTGCATATTTAGCAAGGAAAAGGAGTCTAGAGAGCCTTAGATTCTTGTTATGTGTTGATTTGCAAAAATTCTGCAGCTATATATTTGCTCAATCCAAAAGACATATTTTACTCAACCTTCAGTATAACGTATTTCTAATTGTTCATAACTCCTGAAATTTTTGTTATGATTTTGCAAGATTTTGAAATTATTGTATTTCAAAATTGTTATACTGATTCCTCGATGCTCTGTTCATGGCTTTGTTCTTATTTTATCCTTCTCTCTTTGCTTTTTTTCTTTCCTACAAGAAGATGCCGAGTCACGTAATATGTTCAAAGAAGAGAGAACCTGCATTTTATGAATGCTTTCTTCTTTCTTCATTGTTGCTTAAAGTTAGTGAATTCAGTTAAGTTGTATTGAGCAGCTTCATACGCATGGTTTCTCTGTCTACACATCTTACTCAGTCACGAGGCCATTAAGGTCTTTTGCCTTCTATAAAAAGGGAGATGCCATTTAGACCTTACTCTGTCCAACTTGATCTTTAACTTTTTTTAGGAAAGGCCATCATGGCTAGCTTTATTGAATTAAAACACGCTTACATCATCCAACTTGATCTTTAACTTGCTACTACTGTTTCTAAGCATTTTCCCAAGCATTGTTTTATTTTCTTAAGAGAATGAGCTCACCTTATTCAGTGGGTGTGCCAAGTAAAAAAAATTAGAAACTAAGCAATTAGTTCCACTCTTAAATTTTGTACAGCAGTCCAAATTGTCCAATAAATCATTTGTTAGCAGGGTCAAATTATAGAAGTTGAATCAGTTGTTCCAAATTACCCAGCGAGACTTATTCCATTTGTTTATCCTTTTGGACTTTTAATCAAGAACAACGTTCAGAGCTTACATGGTTGTCGAAATTTAGTTCTGTAAAAGAGGAATATTGATATCATGCAATGATCAGTGCAGGTTAGGATAGTTATGGAGTTCTTCCTCAGTTTTCACTGAGCAAAGATTGAATCTATGTGATTTGTTCTAATACCAAGTAAATCTTGGTATGCATTTGTTACACATGTTTTGGTCCTCGATAACATTATTAACCCATAATGTAAATAACTCTGATGTATGATGATTTTCAGTGAGATATCCTTTTATCTCCAGGCATTTCTTTCATATAGTGGATATACAAAATAAACTGTATGATCTGGACTGTAGGAGCAACTGTTGCTATTGGGACTGGTGCTTGTGCAGTTGTTGCAGCTGTTCTTGAGGGCCGAGCTGAACATATTTGAAAAAGGTTTGTGCTTTATCTTTTTTTCTTTTGATGACAAAATAACTTCTCGTTTTGAAATATTTAGTGCGTCGTCATGGCCTATCTTAAGGGTGTTCAGGCATTTTTTTTCTCCTTCTATAAATTAGTGGTCTTTTATTCGTGTTGCAAACCCCAATATGGCATCTCACCATTCCCCACGATCCACATGTTAACTATGGATTTATTTAATGATAATATGATATCAACTGGATTTTCTTCAGGATATTCTGACACCTAATAAGGATCAAGAAAACAACAGAGATGCTAAGAGGCAACCTTTTGGGGTTAAGGATATAAACAACAGGGCTTATGAGACCGAAGAGAGCTCAAGTGGTGTCTTTTGATTCTTGAAGGCCTGCACTTTCCTGGTGGAGTAGCAACAAAATAATTCAGAGGCTTTAAAGCTAATGCACTTCACGTAGTTAGGATCAATTCTTTGTTTCGGTTTGAAATACTCCCCAGTTCCTCCTATTTGATTGATTCATCTGATGGACATTTTGTCAGGCAAATATTAGGCAAAGGATATGTACCTTTTTTTTAATATAGAAGGGTCTAATTCTTATCGTGCATACTTGCTCAAATAAAAGATTATTGAAAATATGTATATTTTCAACCCGATGTGGTTTTGAATTAGACTCCACGCTACCAAAGTAAAATGTGCATGTACATCTTATTGTAGACAACAAACCTATATTTCTAATTGAAGGGGATTAAATTTGTTACCGATTTTTATCGAGAGAGACAACATTTCAAAACACTTCTATCTTCATCTTTCATACCAACGAATATTTTTTTTGTTTCGACTTTCACTCTATGCTATTAAAATAAATCAACTATTTTAAGATAAACCGACTATATTATATCTTTTTTTCTTAGGTTTCTTATCTTTTCCCCTCTTTTTTTTCAAAAAATATATGTATGCCCAAGTTTTTCATCATGATAACCATGTTTTCAAACTTGCTAAAAAATACAACTATGCCAACTTTGCTTTCTCATCATACTGCATGTTTTCAAACTTGCTAAAAAAATACAGCCAAGCCAGCTTTACTCTTTCATCATCCCAAGAAAAAAAATACAACCATGCCAACTTTACTACCTCATTATAGTGGCCATTTTTTCAGATTGAACATATTCATATTATGCAAAATTTCCCTTTTCCCAAACTATTATTAAACAACGCAATTAACATGTTTACAAAATACCATGGTTTAGTTCAACGTTCTTGCAGCATGAAACTATTTTCATCGACAACATGTCTTCAACAGGTCTCTGCGTCATTTGGCGCAATGGGTCAACTAGTACCCTAAAAACATCGAGAGGCAGAATAGATCGGGAGTTCCGCCTCCAGAAGCCTCCGTAGCCGCCGGAAATCAATCTAGACCCATTCCGGCACCCTGCCAGAGGGGGGAATCCCTCTCCGGTTGCCATTTTCATCATCCCGGCGCTCTCCATGACGAGGAGGGAGTAGTTCACCCTTGGGGCTGAGGGTATGTACCAGTAGCTATGTGTTTGGTCTCTCTCTCTCTCTCTCTCTCTCTCTCTCTCTCTCTCTCTCTCTCTCTCTCTCGTGTTCTTGAGGTGGCACAATCTTGATGTATCGCGAGCTTTGCTATTATATTTGGATCTTATGATGTTTCTCCCCCTCTACTCTCTTGTGATGAATTGAGTTTTCCCTTTAAAGTTATCTTATTGGATTGAGTCTTTAAGGATTTGAGAACACTTGAGGTATGTCTTGCATGTGCTTATCTGTGGTGACAATGGGATATCACATGATCCACTTGATGTATGTTTTGGTGATCAACTTGCGATTTCCGTGACCTCGTGAACTTATGCATAGGGGTTGTCACACGTTTTCGTCTTGACTCTCCGGTAGAAACTTTGGGGCACTCTTTGAAGTTCTTTGTGTTGGTTGAATAGATGAATATGAGATTGTGTGATGCATATCGTATAATCATACCCCATGGATACTTGAGGTGACATTGGAGTATCTAGGTGACATTACGATTTTGGTTGATTTGTGTCTTAAGGTGTTATTCTAGTACGAACTCTATGATAGATTGAACGGAAAGAATAGCTTCATGTTATTTTATTACGGACTCTTGAATAGATCGATCAGAAAGGATAACTTTGAGGTGGTTCCATACCCTACCATAATCTCTTTGTTTGTTCTCCGCTATTAGTGACTTTCGAGTGACTCTTTGTTGCATGTTGAGGGATAGTTATATGACCCAATTGTGTTATTATTGTTGAGAGAACTTGCACTAGTGAAAGTATGAACCCTAGGCCTTGTTTCCTAGCATTGCAATACGGTTTACGCTCACTTTTATCATTAGTTACCTTGTTGTTTTTATATTTTCAGATTACAAAAACATATATCTACCATCCATATTGCACTTGTATCACCATCTCTTCGCCGAACTAGTGCACCTATACAATTTACCATTGTATTGGGTGTGTTGGGGACACAAGAGACTCTTTGTTATTTGTTTGCACGGTTGTTTGAGAGAGACCATCTTCATCCTACGCCTCCCACGGATTGATAAACCTTAGGTCATTCACTTGAGGGAAATTTGCTACTGTCCTACAAACCTCTGCACTTGGAGGCCAAACAACGTCTACAAGAAGAAGGTTGTGTAGTAGACATCAAGCTCTTTTCTGGCGCCGTTGCCGGGGAAGTGAGTGCTTGAAGGTATATCTTTAGATCTTGCAATCGAATCTTTTTGTTTCTTATTTTAGCACTAGTTTAGTTTATAAAAGAAAATTACAAAAAAATGGAATTGAGTTTGCCTCATATGCTTCATCTTTTTAATATCTTTCGTGAGAATGATGGAAAGGAAAATTGTGCTCAAATGCTAGAAGAATAAGTCTCTAAAATGTTTGGCACTAGATCTTTGAATGATGAGCATGATTGTAATGTTGTTAGTATGAACTCCTTAAATATCCATAGTACTAATGATGATTGCACTAGTCATGATGAAAATGTCTCTTATAAGCATGTCAACTTTTGTGGAGTGCATAGAGTTTGCAAGTACACACCAATTAGGGAAAATAGATTTTGCAAGAGGCATAAGTATTTGGAAACTAAATGGTTGCAAGAGAGGCTAGATGTTAGTTCTAAAAATTTAAAATATCTTAGCCATACTTGTGAACTTTGCAATGAACATGGTCATTTAAATATCAAATGCAAATTGTTTCATGATCGAATCGTGTCCAAAAATTGTGATGACTTGATTTCCCTTGCACATCATAATGAACTTAGTTTGCTTTTGGGTTATGAAGAAATGAAACGTCAAACTAAGCATATTCCAGAATATAACCTTGAGAGATTCCTCGATATTGATCTAGAAGAAATTCATATGTATTGTGCGGTGAATTGCATTGAAAATCCTTATATTGCCAATTACATAAAGAAAAGGAAACAAATAGAAGATGAAGAGAATACTAACGAAAGTGAAGAGACTTCCCAATATTCTCCTATTATTTCTTATGATGAATCAGGTAACGAGGAGGAGCCTTCTATTCAACCAATCTCACTAATAAGGAGCTCCAAAAAGAGGATTGAACCCACACATGATGTGAAGAAGAAAAAGAAAAGACGAAGAAGTAAAGGTAGAAAGGTATCTCTCCCAAATGATGTTGCTCCTATTTCTCATTTGTGATAATGATAATTGCTATACTATTGGTGCTATCCATACTATTAATGATGAGAGTGATTATGCTTATGATATGAAAAGGCCCAAGCTTGGGGATGCTATGTTTGATAAAGATGATGTTTTTGAGAATATATTTGCTGCAATTAATGTTTGTCCCAAGCTTGGGGATGCTACGTTTAATGAAGATGATATTTTTAGTCTCCTAAGTTTTGATATGCAAATTTATAATGATGATAGCATGCCTCCTACTTATGATGATTATATTGATGAAAGTGGGTTTGGAAGAGTGTCAACTTTAGGAACTAATGGTCCCACTATTTTGGAGGATGTTGAATCTTATTATGATAATTATGAAAGTGGATTTGGAGAGGTCATGACTTTATTTAGTGATGATTCCACTATCTTGGAAGAGGTTTCAATCGATTTTGATGAGAACAAAGTTCCTACTTATGATAATTATTGTGATGATACATATGCTATAAAAAGTAGTGATGATTATATTTATAAAACTTGTCAATATTATGATTACCCTTTTTCTTAACATTACTCTTTTAATGTGGAAACAATTTATAGTATTCAAGTCTCTTATGATACTCCCACTATTCCGATTGAGAAGAATTTTGCTTATGTAGAGAGTAGTAAATTTTCTATGCTTGTAGAACATGAAAAGAATGCTTTAGGTGCTGGTTATATTGTTGAATTCATTCATGATGCTACTAAAAATTATTATGAGGGAGGAATATATGCTTGTAGGAATTGCAATAATAACAAGTTTCCTCTCTATGTGCTTAAAGTTTTGAAGTTGTGCTTGTTTTGCCTTCCTATGCTAGTTGATTATTGTTTCTATAAGTTGTTTGCTCACAAAATCCCTATGCACAGGAAGTGGGTTAGACTTAAATTTGCTAGTCATATTATTCATGATGCTCTATTTATGTTTCAATTCTTACCTTTTATGTGAGCATCATTGAAATCATCATGCCTAGCTAGGGGCGTTAAACGATAGCGTTTGTTGGGAGGCAACCCAATTTTATTTTTGTTCCTTGCTTTTTGCTCCTGTTTAGCAATAAATAATTTATCTAGCCTCTGTTATGATTGAGTTTTTATGTTTTAATTAGTGTTTGTGCCAAGTAGAACCGTTGTGAAGACTTGGGGAAAGTCTTGTTGATCTTGCTGTAAAAAGCAGAAACTTTAGCGCTTACGAGAATTGCTGCCATTTTTTATTGGAGAGTGCTATTTAGTTAAAAAAATTTGCAAATTATTAATAGATAAATTACTCACGTCCAACAATTTATTTTAGAATTTTTGGGGTTCCAGAAGTTTGTGTTGGTTACAGATTACTACAGACTGTTCTGATTTTGACAGATTCTGTTTTTTCATGTGTTGTTTACTTATTTTGATGAATCTATGGCTAGTAAAAGAGTTTATAAACCATAGAGAAGTTGGAATACGGTAGGTTTAACACCAATATAAATAAAGAATGAGTTCATTATAGTACCTTGAAGTGGTGTTTTTTTGTTTTGCTAACGGAGCTTACGAGTTTTCTCTTAATTTTGTTGTTGTGAAGTTTTCAAGTTTTGGGTAAAGATTCGATGGACTATGGAATAAGGAGTGGCAAGAGCCTAAGCTTGGGGATGCCCAAGGCACCCCAAGGTAATATTCAAGGACAACCAAAAGCCTAAGCTTGGGGATGCCCCGGAAGGCATCCCCTCTTTCGTCTTCGTTCATCGGTAACTTTACTTGGAGCTATATTTTTATTCACCACATGATATGTGTTTTGCTTGGAGCATCATTTTATTTTCTTTTGTTTTGATTGCTGTTTGAATAAAATACCAAGATATGAAATTCTTAAATGTTAGAGAGTCTTCACATAGTTGCATAATTATTTGACTACTCATTGATCTTCACTTATATCTTTCGGAGTAGTTTGTCATTTGCTCTAGTGCTTCACTTATATCCTTTTAGAGCACGGTGGTGGTTTTATTTTATAGAAATAATTGATCTCTCATGCTTCACTTATATTATTTTGAGAGTCCTTTAGAACAATATGGCAATTTTCTTTTAGGCATAATAAAAACTTTCATATTAGTGCATTGAATACTAAGAGAAGTTTGATACTTGCTGACTGTTTTAAGATATGGAGATAGTGATATCAAAGTTGTTCTAGTTGAGTAGTTGTGAGTTTGAGGAATACTTGCGTTGAAGTTTGCAAGTCCCATAGCATGCACATATGGTAAAAGTTGTGTAACAAATTTGAAACATGAGGTGTTATTTGATTGTCTTCCTTATGAGTGGAGGTCGGGGACGAGCGATGGTCTTTTCCTACAAATCTACCCCCCTAGGAGCATGCGCGTAATACTTGGTTTTTGAGGACTTGTAGACTTTTGCAATAAGTATGTGAGTTCTTTATGACTAATGTTGAGTCCATATACGTACTCTCACCCTTCCATCATTGCTAGCCTCTTCGGTAGCGTGCATCGCCCTTTCTCATCTTGAGAGTTGGTGCAAACTTCGCCGGTGCATCCAAACCCCGTGATATGATACGCTCTATCACACATAAACCTCCTTATATCTTCCTAAAAACAACCACCATACCTACCTATTATGGCATTTCCATAGCCATTCCGAGATATATTGCCATGCAACTTTCGAGCGTTCCGTTTATTATGACACACTTCATCATTGTCATATTGCCTTGCATGATCATGTAGTTGACATCGTATTTATGGCAAAGCCACCATGCATAATTTATCATACATGTCACTCTTGATTCATTGCCCATCCCGGTACACTGTCGGAGGCATTCATATAGAGTCATATCTTGTTCTAGTATCGAGTTGTAATCATTGAGTTGTAAATAAATAGAAGTGTGATGATCATCATTAATAGAGCATTGTCCCAAAAAAAGAGAAAGGCCAAATAAAAAAGGGAAGGCCCAAAAAAAGGAAAAAAAGAAAAAAAAGGAAAAAAGAAAATAAAAAGGGGCAATGCTACTATCCCTTTTCCACACTTGTGCTTAACAGTAGCACCATGATCTTTATGATAGAGAGTATCTTGTTTTGTCACTTTCATATACTAGTGGGAATTTTTCATTATAGAACTTGGCTTGTGTATTCCAACAATGGGCCTCCTCAAGTGCCCTAGGTCTTCGTGAGCGAGCAAGTTGGATGCACACCCACTTAGTTTCTTTTGTTGATCTTTCATACATTTATAGCTCTAGTTCATCCGTTGCATGGCAATCCCTACTCCTTGCATTGCCATCAATTGATGGGCATCTCCCTAGCCCATTGATTAGCCGCGTCGATGTGATACTTTCTCCTTTTTGTCTTGTCCACATAACCCCCTCATTATATTCTATTCCACCCATAGTGCTATATCCATGGCTCACGCTCATGTATTGCGTGAAAGTTGAAAAAAGTTTGAGATTACTAAAGTATGAAACAATTGCTTGGCTTGTCATCGGGGTTGTGCATGATGAGAGCATTCTTGTGTGACGAAAATGGAGCATGACCAAACTATATGATTTTGTAGGGATGAACTTTCTTTGGCCATGTTATTTGAGAAGACATGATTGCTTAGTTAGTATGCTTGAAGTATTATTATTTTTATGTCAATATTAAACTTTTGCCTTGAATCTTATGGATCTGAACATTCATGCCACAATAAAGAAGATTACATTGATGATTATGTTAGGTAGCATTCCACATCAAAAATTCTGTTTTTATCATTTACCTACTCGAGGACGAGCAGGAATTAAGCTTGGGGATGCTTGATATGTCTGCAATGTATCTATAATTTTTTATTGTTCCATGCTATTATATTATCAGTTTTGGATGTTTATGGGCTTTATTATGCACTTTTATATTATTTTTGGGACTAACCTATTAACCCAGAGCCCAGTGCCAGTTTCTGTTTTTTCCTTTGTTTCAGTGTTTCACAGAAAAGGAATATCAAACGGAGTCCAAACGGAATGAAACCTTCGGGGGCGTGATTTTTCGAACGAACGTGATCCAGGAGACTTGGAGTTGAAGTCAAGGAAGCTTCGAGGTGGCCACGAGGTAGGGAGGCGCACCTGCCCCGCTGGGCGCGCCCCCACCCTCGTGGGCCCCTCGTGGCTCCCCTGATCGACTTCTTTTGCCTATATATATATCCATATACCCTAAAAACATCGGGAAGCAGAATAGATCAGGAGTTCCGCCGCCAGAAGCCTTCGTAGCCATCGATAACCAATCTAGACCCGTTCCTGCACCCTACCAGAGGGGGGAATCCCTCTCCAGTGTCCATCTTCATCATCCCGACGCTCTCCATGATGAGGAGGGAGTATTTCACCCTCGGGGCTGAGGTATGTACCAGTAGCTATGTGTTTGATCTCTCTCTCTCTCATGTTCTTGAGGTGGCACGATCTTGCTGTATCGCGAGCTTTGCTATTATATTTGGATCTTATGATGTTTCTTCCCCTCTACTCTCTTGTGATGAATTGAGTTTTCCCTTTGAAGTCATCTTATCGGGTTGAGTCTTTAAGGATTTGAGAACACTTGAGGTATGTCTTGCATGTGCTTATCTGTGGTGACAATGGGATATCACGTGATCCACTTGATGTATGTTTTGGTGATCAACTTGCGAGTTTCGTGACCTCGTGAACTTATGCATAGGGGTTGTCACACATTTTCGTCTTGACTCTCCGGTAGAAACTTTGGGGCACTCTTTGAAGTTCTTTGTGTTGGTTGAATAGATGAATCTGAGATTGTGTGATGCATATCGTATAATCATACCCACGGATACTTGAGGTGACATTGGAGTATCTAGGTGACATTAGGGTTTTGGTTGATTTGTGTCTTAAGGTGTTATTCTAGTACGAACTCTATGATAGATTGAACGGAAAGAATAGCTTCATGTTATTTTATTACGGACTCTTGAATAGATCGATCAGAAAGGATAACTTTGAGGTGGTTCCATACCCTACCATAATCTCTTTGTTTGTTCTCCGCTATTAGTGACTTTCGAGTGACTCTTTGTTGCATGTTGAGGGATAGTTATATGACCCAATTGTGTTATTATTGTTGAGAGAACTTGCACTAGTGAAAGTATGAACCCTAGGCCTTGTTTCCTAGCATTGCAATACGGTTTACGCTCACTTTTATCATTAGTTACCTTGTTGTTTTTATATTTTCAGATTACAAAAACATATATCTACCATCCATATTGCACTTGTATCACCATCTCTTCGCCGAACTAGTGCACCTATACAATTTACCATTGTATTGGGTGTGTTGGGGACACAAGAGACTCTTTGTTATTTGTTTGCACGGTTGTTTGAGAGAGACCATCTTCATCCTACGCCTCCCACGGATTGATAAACCTTAGGTCATTCACTTGAGGGAAATTTGCTACTGTCCTACAAACCTCTGCACTTGGAGGCCAAACAACGTCTACAAGAAGGTTGTGTAGTAGACATCACAATCCTTTGTTTTGTTTTTGTTGTGGTATTCGAGTTGCTTCAATGTCAAGTGTTGATTCCATACCTTTCCTAAGCAATGCTCTCATATTTCTATGAGATTATTAATCCTTCTTGATCATCAAGGTTGTCATCTCAATTCTATTTTCAACCAGTATGTTTCTCTTCAAGTGGATCCGATCATTTCTACATTTGCAAGGTCAATTCTAAGTCTTCTCAACGGTGTTTGTTTCATCCGTGCCAAGTTGTCTTTGTTTCCCCGCCCTCCCACCCTTCAAGGAATCAGATTTCTTATTCAAGTATCCTTTTATTGATGGGAAGCCTCTCCATTCTTTTCCGTCAATGCTCTTATCCGATGATTCTCAGGAAGATACTAATAGAGCTTCAAGTTATCATTATTTGTTCTCTTTTATTTTTCAGTGGATTCAATTCAATCTTTCGTGTCGAGCATAGTCCTTTCATTTGTCTAATGCTTTCTCATGTCGGTGCACCTCTCAACTATCCACCTCTCGCTTTTCATTTGTTTTGGAGTACTGAAGATATCTCAGAAGATTCATATTTTCATTCCTAATCTATTCAAGATATCTCGAGGGTGTTATCTTATTCAAGC
Organism: Triticum aestivum; assembly: GCF_018294505.1. Taxonomy (NCBI): domain Eukaryota; kingdom Viridiplantae; phylum Streptophyta; class Magnoliopsida; order Poales; family Poaceae; genus Triticum; species Triticum aestivum. The sequence continues at coordinate 486,770,514 of NC_057812.1, read as the reverse complement.
CATTAAAATCAACCGGTGCAATCTCCCTTTCAAGTAATCGTTCAACGGTGTATTTTTTGAGTGGGCCCTAACCCACAGGTCTTTTCTGAGGATCTTACCTGAGTCTTCTAATTTTCCGGAGTTATTTTCAAATTCATTGCAAAGTTTGACGTAAGAATGAATTGTCATCAGTCATATGTCTTTCTCCAAGATCTTTCACATTCTTTTCATCGTTGGTCCAACCTTTCTATTCTTCATTCCAAAGTGCCTCAATAATTCATGGTGGCGTATCTCGTCATCATTCTCAAATTTTGAAGACCGAAGAAGAGCTTCTCTCAAATCTCAGTCCGTTCTCTTGAAGAGTCGTGGTTCTAGCTTCATGCCATCCTCTCATATTTGTTTTCTATTGTGAGAATTATTTTCACCCATCCGGAGCAATTCAAGAGTCTTTTCTGTTTGATTCTCCGGAGCCTATCATCTCAGAATTATTCATTCCAGCTTTCAGCTCTCATTCTCAAATTCTTCCGGTGCATCGTTCAAGTACCCTCTAGTCAGCTCGTGATCTATTTAGGTTATCTTCGTTCTTTTTATAATTATTCCCGGTGTTTCTTTATCTTTTCTTCGTTCATTTTCTATTCTTACGGTGGTTCATTCAAGATTCCTCTTCTTTTGGTATCATATCAATTCATTTGTTCTTTCCTAAAGCCTACCGATGGATCCATCAAGACCTTATTCAAGTTTGCGCTATATCTCTTATCAATCCTTTTCAACGGGAATAAGTAGTATGCCAAATCCGTTGCTTGTCATCAATTTAAATTGGTGAAGGTTAAGCATAATGTAATTCTTATTCTTGTTTCATCGAGTAAATTCAATTCCTTATTCCGGAGGTTCATCAAATTCTCGGATTAAACATTTCCGGATTGGACCGAGACTTGCCAAGCGGCCTTGGTTTACTACCGGTAGACCGCCTGTCAAGTTTCGTACCATTTGGACTTCGTTTGATACTCCAACGGTTAACCGAGGGACCGAGAAGGCCTCGTGTGTGCTGCAGCCCAACACCTCTCCAATTTGGCCCAAAACCCACCTAACTCTGCTCCATCATCTCGGTCGTTCGATCACGATCGCGTGGCCGAAAACCGCACCTCATTTGAACTCTCCTAGCTCCCTCTACCTATAAATATGTGTCTCCCTCCGAAATTTCCGCGCAGATCAAACCCTAGATCCAACTCCCTCCGCGCCGCCGGACGTTTCTTCCCACGCCGGACATGTCCGCTACCCCGCCACCTCACTTTGTCCAATCAGGAGAGGCCACGTCATCGCGCCGCCGCCCTCGTCCACTCCCCTCGCGCCATCTGTCCGTCGTCGTCGTCCCCGCGGCCGCGGCCCGCCGAGCCCATCGCGGGTCC